>NC_081858.1:17645608-17724890 GCF_963259705.1 Myotis daubentonii
AAAACTTCCTTATGTCTAAGATCAGTCTCTGAGGGGAATGGTGGGAGCTTTCAAGCTCAGAATATTTTGAAATCCGACTCCTCTAAGCGGTAGAGGACAATGATGTAAGGTTATTATTATATTTTTAATGAGAAGACAGCAACAGAAGTTAATGCCTCTCTTCCACCCTAGCACCAGTTCACTGAATCGGAACTTGAGGCGATGTCTCTTACTCAAGGAACAGGTGTTCTGGAACCAAAAGACAGTAGTCCCGGGGTGGCTCAGGCAGCCACATATGGTGGTTATTTCTGGAAGCTTTCTCCATAAGTATTTGTAGTCAACAAATAAGGCTGTTGATAGTTAGTGTTTTTCTTCTTTCTTTCCTTTCACCCATCCTTGCTCCCCTTCTTTTCCTTCCTTCTTTCCTTTCTTTTCTTTCTTCGTTCCTTCTTTCATTCTCTATTCCTTCCATTCCTCTCCATTTTGGGGGGGATGGGGTGCATGTTAGCTTGAACAAACATCTTTCCCGCTGTGACGAGCGGCTACAGCATTTGGACAGGTTCAAGCCTGGGACTAATAAGAGGGCACGATCCTCTCGTGGCAAAGCCACGTGCAAATCCCAGCACAATTAGAGCCAAAGGCTATGGTCGTAAGCTTGACCGTATGGTCCGAACCTGTGGTCCCACGTGGCTGAGTGATATGGGCTTCGGGAGGTGCAGCAAGTAAACAAAGCTTGATCAGGTGCGTGTAATTGAGTAGATTCCATACCCGGGAGAACATTGTAAACATCTTGACCACACCCTTACTTTGCCTGGTGGAATCTGGCTATAAAATACTCGGCTTGCAGGCTGTGGCGCTGTCTCTCCATCAGAGAGGGCAGCGTCCCACCCAGACCCAGCTTTCTTCTCTTGTCTGTCTTTTCTAAATCCTTCACCACACCCTCTCAGGCTCACCGATCCTGGCTGAGGTGGTGCAGCACTTCCCCCTTTGATGATCAATTCAAAGGGAGTAAAATCAGGTGTCTAGAATGTAAACAAATAGTCTTCTTTAGTCCATCATTACCCCAGATATCACAATATATTTCACATTTATTAAGTAACCTCTTAACTCTCCACTTGCTTTTGTTATACATCAATTTATAAAGCTATGTCTTCCTGCTTCTATTCACTACAGTGCTTTGCTCTGAAATACATGTGAGGACAGCTGAACCACAGCAGCTCCTCCACTGAAGGGGTAAGCAAGGCAAGTGCGACCTTATATAACAGTTACATGGGAAACAGCTGGGGGAAATGAGAGGTTGGTCTAGCCAAGATCAGCCACAGGAAAGATGTACCCGGGCATCAATCATCATGTTCAGACAATGACCATATTTAAGTTTGTCTTGACAGAGAGAGAAAAGAGAGGGGGAGGGGAGAGGAGGGGAGCATGGGCAAGTACCTACCCATGCTGTTAGGAAAACATATTCACTGGACTTATTTTGACTTTAGACGAACAATCCTGAGTTCTCAGCAGGAATGCTGTTCTGGGAAGTTTGCATTTCTGTTTACATGCCTGCCCTGGCTCTCACGGTGTGGAAGCAGGCACATGTTTCGTGGATGGTTTAAAGTTTACATTGAAAAGCACTTTATCAACAAGTGTATACTTTCAGCCATCCAAAAATGCAACTCTCATATGTATCCCTGGACTTCCCATTTCTGGTACTATATGTGTGTGTGTGTGTGTGTGTATGTTTACATATGTATGTGTATATATATGTATATTGCATAATTCACATTTTTTTTTGCATATAACCCTGCGAGAAATTGACACAGAAAAATTGTCCTTACCTGAAATCACAGGGGGAAAAAAGCTAAAAAACTTTGCAAAAGACAGGTAATCCGATTAACAAATGGCGAATTAAGATATTTGTTTCTGTTGTAAATTTGATTGGAACTATAAAAGCCTAAGTGGAAGAGCAAACTATTCACAATATGCACAGGGTGGGGGGGAAAGTAGGTTTACTGCTGCCAGTATGGAAAAAATAACACCATAATTAGTAGATAATTCACAGACTTACAACTGTAAACCTACTTTTGCCCCACCCTGCATGTAGCTTTTTTCCTTCGGATTTGAAAAATATAGTTAGATCACATATTTTTCTTTATCTAAATCTCTTTGTTATCTTTATATTTTTTAATTTGGGGGAAAAAAGAAAAGAAATCTAGCTTCTTCTGGTTTGCCATCTAAGCCGGATTTTCTCAGACTTTTACAAAGAACTCCATTGATGAAATGCATTCTCGAAACTCTGCAAGATTTGTATTTTGCTGGGAGAAAAAAAAAGAGGGGTCGTAGTAATTGAGTAACAGGGAGTAAGCTATCTCTCAGCATTCTGCACATTTTATTAATAACCGAGTGGGAATAGTATTCCTCTGTCTTCTATTTATAGCATAATTGAATGTACTTCACGACAGTAACAGCACATCTGGTCCAACTGCAGAGCACATTGCAATCACCTTCCCTTTTTGAACTCCTAATGCGTTGCAGACTCCGGCAGGATTGCACACGGAATGGAAACAGGCAGCGAAGACCACGAAGGCCACGTCTGCAGGGTTCCCTAGCGAGTGCCACTGTGTGCAAGGCTGGTGTAGGCAGAAACCTTCTTGAATGGGAAAACCCAGAAAACAGCTTAAACGGTAACATAAGTTTAAGAGAAAGGATGTCAGGGCCTTTGGGATCTTGGCCACCAGAGCCAATTAGATGGTGTTGGCAATGGTTCCAAGTTCATTGCGTAATCACACATTCACATACATCTGTGTATAAACTCCTGAGTTCCTGCCTGTGGACTCAAACTTTGCAGAAGACTGTTTCTCATTAGCCTGGGAAGGAATTTGTTCCACATTTTTTTTTAGAATTTTAATGCTAGGAAGAGTGAAAAAAATAATCTATCTGGGTATTGAACTCAAAATACATGAGAACCAAATATAGAAAGCTTGCCATCCAGAGAAGGAACTACTCGCAAATTACATTGTCAAGTATCCCACTGTCAATACTTGGTGGAACTGACAGATTTTATCGGAAGCCATAGCAAAACCATTGGGTGATGTTCAGAGTTGATTTGATTGCATTATGCCATTTTAGTTCTGATGACCTGAAACTTTTAAGTAAATTTAGTTTGGGTTCTAATTTTTCAATAATCACCTTATTCCTATAGTATTTCCCCTTTATCTTATTATTCAACTCTATCTGTGGCCATAACTACCTGTCTCTCCCAAGCCTGCTTTTCTTCAATAAGTGCAATCATCAACAGAAGAAGGAATACATTTCACAAGAAAAAAAAAGATACAAGAAATGGTTTTAGGGTCCTGCAGATGTTCCCGGCTGAAATACCAGCTGGCATAGTCGTTGTTCGTGTGGAATGGAATCCCATAAACCAATGAAAGGGGACAATCAGTTTTAGCTGACTCACTTTTTCAATTTCCATTTTCCTAACACAGATGAATCTAATGCAAATTGTTTGAAAATAAGACCCTTACAGCTAAGTACATTACCATATTATGCTGTAGAAAACTAAATTTTCTGGCGACGAGATAAATGTCTGGAAATGCTGCCTTAAAAGGTTGTTAAAATATTTGTTGAAATTCCTGTCAGTTATTTTGACTGTTGGTGCTATTGGTGCCACAAGTGCCTCAGTTTTCTAATGCTCCCTCTCCAAAGAGTTCAAAGGTTTTTACAAACAAGAGAGAAATTAGAGAAGGCCGTACCACATGTTTCCTCTTGCTCAGCAATGGTTACAAGGGGTAATTGGTAAAATAGTACAGTAGCCTTCCATCACACCACTCTTAAAATGACAGAGATATGGCGTCCTGCATTTAATGAGTAATATACTGATAATTACAGTAATAGCTATTATTTACTCAGTGTTCATTATAATCAGGCGCTTTATGTACATTAACTATTTTTTCTCACAAAACTCTATGATATTTGGTGATATTATTAAACTAATTTGACAAATAAGGGCCTTGAGGAAATAGAAATTTAAAAAATGCCTAAGTTTGCAAAATTGATGCTGTACCTGGGATTAGCACCAAGATCTGACTTCAGAACCCCTGTGCTCTTAATCACTTGGAAATATTAAGTCATTTGGTGCTTAACTTTTATTGGGATGTAGTTCAGAGATGTTGGAAACAATGGAAAAGATGGAATAGCAGAATGATGGGTCCTTCATTTGACAAGTGTCAGTATCAACATTTAACAGGCCAACAAGCATTGTTAAGCTTTTTGTGTCGATCATTCTTTTAGCAGCCGAGGATACTGCTATGCGTGCGTAAGGTGTTCAGAAAAATATGTGAGAGATAAACCTTAAAACAAACAAGGCACTGTAGCATAGTAACACATATAATAAAAGTAGATAGACAGGCAAGTTTCTAAGGAAGCTTATCTAAGTGGTGCTCATTCTGAAAGACACAAAGAGGTCAAGAACTGGTCAGTATGTGAAACAAGCTAATCTATGCAGAGGATCTAATCTCTATCCTTTGGTGTCAAAGGACCTTACTGAAGAAAGTCTCATGATGCACAATTGGGGACTTTCTTAATGAGGGCTTCTAAATCCTCTGCCCCTTAAAAGTGAGTTGAAGGGAGAGTGAATGGAGGCATTTTGCAGGCGGCCTTTTCTGCCCTCTTTCTTTGAAACCACCCATTCCTGCATCACTCTCCTTTAAATGAAGAAGCGGAAGCCAGGCCACTGTGCTGCGGCCTTGAATGGATACAGTGTGTTGAGATGCCATCAAGGAATAGGAGGGGGTTCAATGTACTTGGGAAAATCCAGGGGCCCTCCCTGAACTTTTCTGGGTTCCAGCAACACCTGCTTCATTAGGCAGCACTGGGTGGACTGAGCTCACCTGTCTTTTATTTTTTTAAAAATACATTTTATTGATTTTTTACAGAGAGAAAGGGAGAGGGATAGAGAGTTAGAAACATCGATCAACTGCCTCCTGCACACTCCCTGCTGGGGATGTGCCCGCAACCAAGGTACATGCCCTTGACCGGAATCGAACCTGTGACCCTTGAGTCTGCAGGCTGACGCTCTATCCAGTGAGCCAAATCGGTTAGGGCGCTCACCTGTCTTTTAAACATGATTGTTAGCTCATAGCCTTGAAAAGCCGCCAGACATTTCTCTGCCAACGGCTGATGAGGGCCTCTATTCTCCTCACAGGTGCTGTTCACATAAGTCAGTGGTTCTCAACCTTCTGGCCCTTTAAATACAGTTCCCCATAAAATTATTTTCATTGCTACTTCATAACTGTAATGTTGCTACTGTTATGAATCATCATGTAAATTTCTGATATGCAGGATCGTCTTAGGCGGCCCCTGTGAAAGGGTCGTTCGACCGCCAAAGGGGTCGCGACCCACAGGTTGAGAACCGCTGACCTAAGCACACACATAATTAGGGACACCTATGGACAGGGTGGGGCTTTTTAAAATATTTCCTAGCACCTAAAGAGCTGGGACTAATCTCTCCACATTGTCAACTCATGAAATTATGAATTGACGACCCTCTGTGGTGGGTGTCCGGCAGGAAGATGCTGTTTCACACGTGGCCAGCAGGTATTTGGCCAGCAGATCCATGGTTCACTCAGCAGACGATGAGTGTTCTCCCAGTCACCCACTGGCGGTGAGTAAAATTCATCTCAGAGACTCCACCCTGGCCCGAGAGGGCTTGATCCATTGACAAGAAGTTTTGTTAAAGAAAAAGAAAAATAGATATCAGGTCAGGGCAAGGCTCCAAACTAAGTCATAAATGGCACAGCCTTCTGGGACGGTGCAGCTCTGCCAAGTGCAAGATCATTGTAGAAGTTTGTGAAGAGGTTTGGAGGTTTCCTGGACTGAATGTCCCGCCTTCACTGTGGCGTTTGGTCTCTCAAAGTCTCTCAACATGTATCTCACAGTGTCCTATTAATCAAGTGGTTCTCAACCTTGGCTGCACATTAGAATCACCTGGGAATCTTTTTAAAATCCTAATTTCTGGGCCTCACCCTCCAGAAATTCTGTTTCTTTGTTACTAATGTTGTGCCCTCACCCCATAACAAAGAAACAGAATTTCTGGAGGATAAGGTCCAGAAATCAGGATTTTAAAAAGATTCCCAGGTGATTCTAATGTGCAGCCAAGGTTGAGAACCACTGTTTTAAACTCTCTATTTCCCCCATTTCTAAATCTGGAATAGCCCAGTTCCTTGCATTCTCCAATAAAATGCAGATGATGTGACATTGACTGCTGAGCCTTAGCTCAGGGGCCTTGCTGTTTGGCTCTCACTCTCTTAGAAAGTTGCACCCACCATAGTAAGCAGCAAGGAGGAGAACTGAGATGCTCAGATAGGAATCCCACCAGAACCTTAGCACTCTGTGTCTTCTTCTATAATAAAATTCACATTTTCCCATAATCATTGTTCTCCCCAGCGAGACTCTGAGTTCCCTAAAAGCAAAAAGATCCCCAGGGCCCTAACCGGTTTGGCTCAGTGGATAGAGCGTCGGCCTGTGGACTCAAGGGTCCCAGGTTCGATTCCGGTCAAGGGCATGTACCTTGGTTGCGGGCACATCCCCAGTAGGAGGTGTGCAGGGGCAGCTGATCGATGTTTCTCTCTCATCGATGTTTCTAACTCTCTACCCCTCTCCCTTCCTCTCTGTAAAAAATCAATAAAATATATTTTTTTAAAAAAGATGCCCAGGATCTCACAAGAAGCCTGGATACATACTAAGCATTACAGAAATAACTGTAAATGCACCAAAAAGCTAAGTGCCAGCCCTCCTCAGCACAGGCTCCATCTTGCAGATCCTGTCTCAGCGAGTGTGGTAACCAACCCTTTGGGCAGAAGAAACTTTCACTTTCTACACTGGGAAGAATGGGAAACCTCATGCCCCATCGGTGTGGCTCACATGAGGTTAAATTTAGCAGCGGTAATAGATGGGGCCTTTTCAGAGGGCTAAGATTAAAGGGCCTCTGATGAGCAGTATTTTACTAGCTCTGCCAGTCTAAAAGCCAAGGGAACTCTTTGCTTGCAAATACCATAATGTGATTCCAAGCAAAACCCTGCAAGTTTTGGCTTTGGGTCAAAATGCATTATAAAAATAAAAACATTTGTTTTATCCAAATCCTCTACAGAGTTGTACCCAATATTATCCAGATAAGACAAATTAGTCACTGTAGTCTGTAGTTACTTGTATATTCCTGGTAACGTGACTAAAAAAAAAAAAAGACAGGATAATTTATTAGCCATCTTCAGATTATAATTCCTCCATGTTGATTCTTAGTTTTGCATAATTTTAGCTGGATGAATCCCACTGTTGAATCATTAAATAATAACCCATTTCTAAGCATGGATGCAATGTTACTTTTTTCAATTTTATTAAGGTTGCATTAGCACACTTAATGCTTTAATTTGTCATGTGTGTCATTATCAGGACTACAGGTCATCATTAGTATGAAGATGGAAGGCAAAAATAGTCGGCTGACTAGGGTGTTCAGAAGAAGAAATTTTTAATCCTTGCTTTGTTTTCTCAATGACTTGTTCTTTGTCTCTTTGCATCTTAAATGTTTGCCCCTCATTATTTTATTGACAATTCTGTTAATTGAGAAAGACCTTTTTGAAAGACTAATCATATTAAGTATGGTTGGAGGTTTCCATAGGAATTATAAATGCCCTCAGATACAGAGTGTTTCAGCTAAGTAACACGTGATGCTCATGCTGACAAAATGATAAGTAAAATCATGCCCTACCTGGTTTGGCTCAGCGGATAGAGCGTCGGCCTGCAGACTCCAGGGTCCCAGTTTCGATTCTGGTCAAGGGCATGTACCTGGTTGCGGGCACATCCCCAGTAGTGCAAGAGGCAGCTGAATCGATGTTTCTCTCTCATCGATATTTCTAACTCGCTATCCCTCTCCCTCTCCCTCTCTGTAAAAAAATCAATAAAATATACTTAAAAAAATGATAAGAAAAATCTTAACTACATCATTAGGTTTTTCTGGGTTTTTTCCCCCCCAAATGTTTTTAATTAAAAATAAGTCATGATAAATATCATGTTCTTTGTTTTAGTATTTTCCAGATTTCATTAAGCTATAATTAACATACAGAACTGTATAAGTTTAAGGTGTATATAGTATAGTGACATGTTACATATATTGTGAAATAATTGCCACAATAAGTTTAGTTAACAACCATCATCTCATATAGGTACCAAAAAATAAAAATAAAATAAACTTTCTTTCCTTATGATGAGAACTCTAAGGATTTACTCTCTTCATAACTTTCAGACACCTTAATTAATTTCAAACACATAAATAGTAGCATTTATTCTATTCATTATGTTGTACATTATATCCCTAGCACTGATTTATTTTATAATCAGAACTTACTGTCTTTTGACCACCTTCACCCTTCCCCAACCCCCTGCCTCTGGTAACCACAAATCTTATATCTCTATGAGTTTTTATTTGTTTTTTTTCATATATTTCACATATAAGTTAGGTCACACAGTATTTTTATTTCGCTATCTGACTTATTTCACTTAGCATAACGCCCTCACAGTCCATCCATGTTGTCACAAATGGCAAGATTTTTTTTTATGGCTGAATAATAGGCCACACCTTCTCTATCCATTCATTTATCAATGGACATTTAGGTTGTTTCCATGTCTTGGCTATTGTAAATAATGCTTCTATGAACATTGGGTGCAGGTATCCCTTTGATATAGTGTTTTTATTACCTTGATTACATTTTCAGAAGTGGAATTACTGGATCATATGGTAGTTCTATTTTAACTTTTTGAGGCACCGCAATACTCTTTTCTGTAGTGGCTGTACCAATTTAGAATCCCACTAACAGTGCATAAGAATTTGTCATCACTTGTCATATATATATATATATATATATATATATATATATATATATAATTGATTTCAGAGGGGAAGGGAGAAAGAGAGATAGAAACATCAATTATGAGAAAGAATCATTTATTGGCTGCCTTCTGCACATCCCCTACTGGGGGCTGAGCCTGAAACCCAGTCATGCGCCCTGACCACATGCCTAGGAATTGAACTGTGACCTCCTGCTACATTGTCTGAGCTCTTGTCATTTTAATAATAGCCATTCTAACAGGCATAAAGTGATATTGCATTTTGGTTTTGATTTGCATTTCCCTAATGATTAGTGATCTTGAGCATCTTTTCATGTATCTGTTGGCAGGAATTTTATTAACCAAATATTTGTTGGTATTAATGTTTAAAATTCTAGCATTTGTTAATTTTTTTAAACTTTTAGCAAAATCATTAATGGTCAGATTTTTTAAAATTGCTTCAGAATTCCTTATAAATATGTATTGTAACTTTTTATCTATTTTACTTTCTACTGTGGAACAGTAGATCCATCTGGTTCAAAAAATATTCACATCTTTACTAAATTGCTATAGTTTTGGCAAATGTGAATTCAACTATTCATTAATGAGCTCTTATTAATTTGAAAAAAATTAATCCATATGATTTTGACTCATTGACACAGTAATACAAGCAATTGATGTTTCATAAGCTCCACTTGATTGCTGAGAAAATTTTGAGACATCTTTTACTGTGATATATTTTTCTGAGGATAAGGACGCTTATTTTTACAGGTTGGAAAAAATCAGGGGCTCAAAACTGAGCAAAAATATTGACCCTCATCATGGTAGGGGATGTAAAACAAACTTCTTTGGGACAAGAGATAGTATCAGTGCTGAGGGATACCCTAGACCAGCGGTTCTCAACCTGTGGGTCGCGACCCCTTTGGCGGTCAAACAACCCTTTCACAGGGGTCGCCTAAGGCCACCCTGCATATCAGATATTTACATTATAATTCATAACAGTAGCAACATTACAGTTATGAAGTAGCAACGAAAATAATTTTATGGTTGGGTCACAACATGAGGAACTGTACTTAAAGGGCCAGAAGGTTGAGAACCGCTGGTCTAGGGCAGTGATTCTCAACCTTGGCTGCACATTAGAATCACCTGGGAATCTTTTTAAAATCCTGATTTCTGGGCCTCATCCCCCAGAAATTCTGTTTCTTTGTTATGGGGTGAGGCCACAACATTAGTAACAAAGAAACAGAATTTCCAGGGGATGAGGCCCAGAAATCAGGATTTTAAAAAGATTCCCAGGTGATTCTAATGTGCAGCCAAGGTTGAGAACCACTGCCCTAGACAAATAGACTAACTTTGACTTCTAGGTAGTATACACTTTCTGAGTGAGATTACCCTCCAGGCAACATGAGACAACAGTGACAAGCAAGCTGACTTGCCTCCCAAATACTGTCAGAAGGCTTAGATGACCAATGACTAAATTAGAGATGTGAGTCAAACTTTTGTAAATTGAATGCTTACTGATTCTGTAACATTCCTGTAGGTGGTGAGCTAGGGAATGAATCAGTTTTGTGTTCTCCGTTGACCTGGTTGCCAAATAAACTCCACCTACACTGGCTGGTCCTCAAAGCATCCTACCAGAGCAATGAATCAGCCTCAATGCTAAACCAGGGGACACGGAGCTCTGAAGTTCGCTCACTCTAGAGCTGCCCAACTGGGAGGTGGGATTGGTGAGATTTACAACCACTGACTTGGAATTTTGAGTCACGGTGAGTGCCAACAAACTCACATAAATCCTGGGAGCCCTTGAATTTCATAGTCCTATTTATAATGCTGGGGCAATAGCCCAACATTTATTCCACAGATATAAAAATAAAGATTATTAGAATTCTTTACACTAAATTTAGACATGGAGAGTGAAAATTTAGCAGAGCTGATCTTTCCTTAACCATAAATAAAGAAGAGAAAGATTGATTCAGCTGTCTAACCTAATATATTGTTTTTATAGGTATGTGGCCAAAACTCTGTAGTAAAAAAACATGAAATTTTGACTCATAAACCCTAGATTAAGACCCAATCTGCTGATTACTAGTTATCCAGTGTTGGGAAATGAGAACACTCTCTATAGCCTTAGTTTTTCTAGTTGTTGCACAACGCATGGCCAAGTTATCATGACCCATTGAGGCACTATGTCTGGAATCTTTTATAGCCATAAAACACTATTCCCATTTATTTTTAGAAATGCATGTGCAAAATTTGGAGTAAAGACCTAGGTACCAAATTTAGTGTGATTAAAATTCAGGAATATCCAAATATTTTTTATGTTTGAAAATGTTGCAAGATCTGCAGTATCACATTTCAATCTGTTTTTAAGCATTAAGAACAACTTTGTCTTCACTTCATAACCCAAATTCATTTCCCCCAATACAAGTGCCCCCAACACCAGCATATCCATGGGCAGCTAGAAAAATACAGCTGTACACAATGAAAGAAGCCAAAGTCCCCATTCAGCACTAAATCTGAGACATGATGCTTCATTTTCTCCATACAAAGTCTTATAATCTGCCCATTAATCTCTACATGCTTGATTTTGAAAATCAAACTACACTTAGCGGGGAAAAATTCTATCAGTCATTGTTAAAAACAAGGGTCTTTCTATGTCTTGAATGTTTTGGATTTCTTTCGTTTGTACAGAAAAAGTTGCATATTTGAGTCATATGTGAATTCAACTGGAACCTGTTATTTTTTTTTTTTTTTGTGCTAGAGGTCTTAGAGGACTCCACAAATCAGAAACTGTGGTTGGTCACCCTAGCTTTGGGACATCTGGATGACTTTGCTCATGGTAGGGTTCCTGAGAAATATGTAGAGATTTCCTTCCCCCATGGTTTTACTACCCCATCCACAATCATTGGTTTTCATTCCAGGAGCTAGTTTGGCTCACTCTCAGGTAACTGAATTAGACAGTTTTTAAGGGCTGCGGGTGGGGAGGAGATTATTGACATGAAGAAGAAGTTAGAATAAAATGTTATAATCACGTTTGAGAAACATGGCTGCTTACCCAGTTCTCACATTAGCAAACAAGACCTTCCTTGTCTATTAAATAGGAATTTGGACTAAATGCAATTCTATTTTTTTAGGGACCTCCATAGTGTTTTCCATAGTAGCCATATCAATTTACATTCTTATCAACAGTGAACAGTGTTCCCCTTTTCCCAATCCTCCTTAACACTCGTTTGTTGATAGCCATTTTGACAGGTATGAACTGATATGTCAGTGTGGTTTTGGTTTTTATTACCCTGATGATAGTTATGTTGAGCATCTTCTTATATGTCTGTTGGTCATGTGTATGTCCTCTTTGGATAAATGTTTATGCATGTCCTCTGCCCATTTTTAAGTCAGATTGTTTCATGCTGAGCTAATATTTTGAATATTAGTTCCTTTTCATATGTACCATTTGCAAATATCTTCTCACCATTCAGTAGTTTGACTTTTTGTTTTATTGTGGATTCCCTTGAATTAGGCAGCCATGCGTAACTATAATCACTTGGCCCATAGTAAGACAAATAAATATAAAATACTTAAATGTTTACAAGTTTGGCACAAAAGAAATGTAAACACAAGAAGCAAGAGCTCTCCCATCTTAAAGCACTAGTGAATTTGATCTAAGCTGGGTTCTAGAATCTGACCAAATTAACAACATTTTCAGCAGGTATTTCAGTAGTGGATATAAGAAAACTAGTGTGTCAGGGTTCTCCAGAGAAATAGAACCAAACTAATATGCACTCTCACATATCTCCTTCCTTCCTTCCTTCCTTCCTTCCTTCCTTCCTTCCTTCCTTCCTTCCTTCCTTCCTTCCTTCTTTCTTTTTTTCTTTCTCTCTTTCTTCTACTTTTTTCTTTAAAGAAATTGCCTTACCACACAATTGTGGGGATTGGCAAATCTAAAATCCATAGGTCAAGCTGTCAGTCTGCAAAATCAGGTAGGGTGTGTGATGCTATCGTTTTAAGGCAGAATTTCTTTCTTTTCTTTTTTTTTTTTTTTGAAACCTTAGTTTTTGTACTTAAGGCTTTTCATTGATTGGATGAGCCCTCCCACAGTATCCAGGGTAATCATTACTTAAAGTCAACTGATTGCAGATGTGAACCACATGTACAAAATTTCTTCACAGCAACACCTAGATTTGTGATTGATAAAGACCTGACTACTATAGTCTAGCTCTAGGCCAATTTAAGACACAAGACTAACCACCACTAGTAAAAGGAAATGGGTGCTGACTTAAATAATATTCCCTTTTCTATTAAATTAATTAGGGACTCAACAAAATAGAATTAACTCTCTAAAATTTGGCAGAGTGAAAAACGAATTATATTTCTGCCTAGTAGTGTAGTTTCAGTGTAGTTTCTTGAATCTTATTTATTGTCACTTCACCTACTGATAGAGGCAAAAATGGCTTGGGGATTGAATAGATAATTTTTCCCCCAGTAGCATTATGCTTAGGAAAATTTAAAAGGTATATGGGTCTATGATTACATAGTCTAATGTAAAAATTCATTGAATTAAGTTGTTTTTTTCAATTAAAAGGGCATACACACATAGAATCCTAAAATTACATGGGATATTTTAAGATGATCATGTTCAACCTTTTACCCAATGCCATACATTAATTTAATTAATCTTGAAAATTTTAGTAAAATATTTCTTGGGTAATGGGTAGATTACCACTTTAAAAATCAGCTTACTCTTAAGTTTTGAAGGGCTCACTATTAGAAAGATTTTTTGCAAAATGGTCTATATCTACCATCCTATTAGTTCCATCCACTGACTCCTCTGCTTTATAAAGAAACATTCAATAATATATCAATTCTCATTGTGCTCTCAGGATCAAGGGAAAAATCACCCAGGATTAATTAAATGGATTTTAATTGAATGGAATGTATATGATGGATTCTAGATGAAGTTTTAGCATGGTGCCATTCATTTAAAAAGCTCAGGCAAATGTATTTTTGATTGATCTAATAAAGCCTTGTGATAAATTTAAGGGCAGGGTATAAATACTCATAGCTCTATCATAATTACCTTTTTTGCCTACTCTTTCACAACAAAAAGGGTCAAAGTCTTGTTAATAAGTGGAGAATGAATTTATCATGCAAGCAGGTACTCAGAATTGGAAGAAAATTAACAGCAATGATGACAAACTATGTGAGTTATGAATTTAAGAGAAAACCAGACACCATCTGAAGGCAGTCATTTTCTCTCCCTCTTCCTCATCAATCCAATACAGAATTAGAATTCATCCTTTCTTTCTTTAACCAGAATGTGAAAGCACAGGCAGGAGCTGAAAATAGAGACTTCAATGTTCTGTGGGGGGAAAAAAAATTGCAAACCACAAAGAAGGCTGAGTAGGAGTGGGTTCTCAGGGTCTTCTGAATGGGAAGAGTTTCAAGGAGAGGACCATAAAGAGGTCAACAGAGTGAAGTGGAAGGTGCCTACAATCTTCTCGAACACCTGCACCTTCTCCTAATTTTGAAATATTACTGAAAATATTTTCACCAGTGAAAACCTTCTCTTCAAATAAGTTTGTTCAACCAAACTGAAGGTGAAGATAAAACCCTTTATATAAATGTTCAGGGCAGCTGTATTCATAATGTCAGAATACTGGAACAACCTAGGGATGAATGGGTAAACAAACTGGTGCATCCATACCATGGAATACTATTCAGCAACGAAAAGAACAAACTATTGGTAATGAAACAACTGGTACCCAAGGGATTATGTTCAGAGAAAAAATAATGTGATTCTATTTATATAACATTCTTTAGGTGACACAACCTCTAGGCCTTCATGTAACATTCTTTAGGCCTCGTGGCAGGGGATGGGGAATGTGGGAACAATACATGATCTTTGTGGTAACAGAACTCTTCTGGGTGTGAAATTAAACCATAGTTTTGCCAGATGTTACCACAGAGGGAAACCAGGATCTCCCTGCATTATTTCTTTTGATCTCAAAATAAAATGCTTAATTAAAAAATTAGTTGGGCATATTTGTGAGTATACTTCTGGGTCATCTATTCTGTTCTGTCTATTGGACCATGTCTACCATCTACCAATTCTATACTCTCTTGTTTGCTCTAGCTATCATGCTAAGCATCAATAGAATGACTCCTCTCACTTTCTTCTTTTATTTTCAAGATTTAACTATTCTACGTAACTATTTAGCCTTTCCTTATAAACTTCAAATAAGCTTGTATTCACTTTGGGCAGGACAGGAGAAAACATCTGGTCCTCAGAGCTTCGTCGGTTAAGAGAAGAATCCAGTTCCTTGAACCTTACCATGCTCATCAAAGAAGAGAAGGCAGGCACCCTGCATTCAAAGCACTCCATATAATCGCTTCAATCTATCTGCCTTTTCCACCTTAATTCTCTTTTCTCCGTTCTCCTCAAAGGAATGCTGTGGACTCCAGTGGGATTGCCACGCTCAGTATCTTCGCCTCCGTGCCTTAACTCACCCCATGATAAATAAAGTGCACGCGTTGCACTTGAATGCTCAGACTTCCTCTCCACTCTTGAGCATCTCCCGTGAAAATTCAGCAGTAACGTCTGGGCCACTAACTTGGGATATACTATTATTCACCTTCCCCGCCCCTCTCTGATACTGTCTTCTTAAGGAAAGAGACAATGTATTTTGGTTGGTAGTCTTTTTTGTTTGATTGTTGTATGTTTCGCAACATAAGCTAGATGCTGGATAAGTGTTTTTTAAAAGAATGAATGATGTGTTTGTTTTTTCTAAAAATTCCTATGAATGCAGGATCTGCTCTCTGGCTTCCATCTTTCAGGAAGGTACATATGGACAGAAGCCTTCATTCCTTCTCTACCCCCAAAGCTTATCGCCCAAAACCAACAGGGCTGAGGGCTTCTGGGAAGAGCAACCTTTATCCAAAATGAAGAATTCAGAGGCTTATCCTTCAACCCTTAGTAATAAACCCTTCAAACCTTGCATTCTTTTTATTATAAACAAGAAGCCATTCTCTGAATATCTCAAGATTCCTCAGATATCAGGAGGCCAAGGGAAGCCCTGCAGAGGTTGCTCGGGACAGGAATCTGACGCTGGATGTTTCACTGAGAAGCCAATCTCCTGAGCTCAGGGAGGTTCTCCTCTCTGATTTCTTTCCAATGGCCACCAAGAAACCCTAAGGCAGGAGATTTAAGCTCTCCTTTGCTCAGGTGAGCCCTGAGCTGCAGTGAAATTTAGAGGATTTCTACTTCAGGATACAACACACACGTAAGAGGAAACTGGGTGAGGTAGCCCAGAAGAAATGGCAACAAGGGGACCTGAATGGAGAAGGGAGTTTCTATCTTTTCCAACACACGACCTCAACAAGGAAAACAGCAACGAAAGTCACAGATCATGTGATTCTCTGTTTTCCTTGCAGTTGTCAAAGGGACCACCATTTTCTTGGAAGTGCAAGTTTGAAGACCTGGTATATTGTTTGGAGCATTCATCTTTACCTCATTCCTGTTTTTATCAGCCCATCCAGTTATAATGACTTTTCCTTCAAAATGTCTATGAAATTGTCCCTTCCTCACTCCCCTATCCCCATGGCTGCCTGCACAGAACATTGCAATTCATTAATAGTATGCTTTCCCCCTCATAACACTGCTCTTGCAATCCACGCTGCAGAGAATATTCATACTGATATTTGTAAAACATCTCTTTCATCATATTCATCTTTAAAATTCTTCCGAATCCCATTAACCTTTTGAGAGATTGTTAAACATTTCCTTCCAAGTGTTTCTAATTGTCTTCACAGTGAACCCTTGTCCCCAGTTCTATCCAGTACATCTTTGAACTCTCCTATTTTATTTATTTATGTTATTTTTTAAAATATATTTTTATTGATTTCAGAGAGGAAGAGAGTGATAGCAACATCAATGATGAGAAAGATTCATTGATTTGCTGCCTCCTGCACGCCCCCCAGTGGGGATTGGGCCCACAACCCATGTGCCCTGACTGGGAATCGAATTGTGACCTCTTGGTTTATAGGTCAATGCTCAATCGCTGAGCCACACTAGCTGGCAGAATTCTCCTATTTTAGATTTAAATCTACATTGTAATGCATGCTAACTTTGTATTTTATACTATCATACATTTTTGTGTCTTTTAATACACAAATAATGTTTCAGATTACTTGCCAATTAAAGTACTTACCTCTCTTCTCAAAAATTTTTTTTGAGTAAAACTGATGCCAAAAAGGATGAACCATATTTATTTGACAACTTTTATTTCCATCACATCTACTGTCTCCTTCCTTGCAATGTGCTCACAGGACGGAGAATGAGCCAACTCTGCAGCTGGTGCTTGATCACCCTGCTCAGAGCCCACCAGCCCTGGCCTCCTCCTGTCCCTTCTCTAACTGTGCCCCCTGCTGCAGCCAGGTTCAGCCTCTCCCTTCCCCTTAAAGGGGCCTCCAAATAAGACAGCACTTGGTTCTTACACCCAGTTTAACGATGACATCTACCACCCTACCAACCTAGCACCCCATTAGGAGAGTTCCCCCAGCTACTCCTGGGCTCCTTCCCAGAGTATTCCTCTGCGAACTGTCCAGCAGGGGTTCCCACTTCGCTCCCTCTCCCCTCCTCCTCTGGTTCCTGGGGCTGCTGCATGCAACTCCCCTCCGCCTGCGATGCCTACTGGCACCTCCACTACGGCTGCAGAGCTGGAATGCTGGTGTCTGCTTGGTTGCTCCTTGGCTGAATTCTCCTCGGCACAACCGAGAACGCACTGTGACTCTTATCAAAACTTTACTACAAACCAAGAGATCATGTATTGCCACTTAGATGGGATCATAACTAGGTCTTGAAATGGCTCTACTCGGAGAGCTGGTCCTCACCAGCTTTCTTATCAGTCCCGCCTGTTTCCAATCTGGAGTCCAGATGTCAGGGATTACTTAACCACAGAACACGTATTTCCCAAAAAAGCAATTTTCAGACATAGGGGTATTTTAATGTAGATTTAGAAAAGCAAAAGTCAAACTTAATCACCAGTGCATTTGGTTCTGCTGTTACAAAAAAAAAAAAAAAAGAAAGAAAGAATCGTAAGTCATAATTGGCCATAAAAGTAAAAACTCTCACAATTGACATAGTAAAAAGAAAATCAAGCATAGTAGAAATAATCAAGACAAAATGAAATGAACAATAAAGCACAGTACACAGTAAAATTTGTTGTAAGTCCAACACTGCTAAAAGAATTACCTTAAAGTTATCACTAAAAATAAAATGAAATTGAACATTACAAAAATAATTTTAAACAAGCAAAAATAAGTAAAATTTCATACAGTGTTGAAAAAACAAAAGCACCTTCACAGAATCAATCCGAATTTTTTACATGGAATATTTGTACTTTGTAGACATTATGACCACAAAAGATAGCTCAGAATTGCATATAATTAAACTTGATTTAAACAAAAATGAGATCTTCTTAAAATTTACACGAAAAATAATTTATGCAGATAAAAACAATTGCAGTCGAGTAAGATAATTTTGTTTTTAATTTGAAGTGATTTAATTCCAAATAGCAAACTGATGAAGGAATTAAAGTACCATAATGCAATTTACTCCAGAATACTTTTCCAATTAAGAAAAATCAGTGTTAATATATGTAAGTGTAGTGAAAAAATATACTCAGTCTAGAAACAGGCCTATCCGCATGGAGTGAGCATCGAGCTAACTGTGGTTGCCACCTCAGCAGCTGCTGCAGTCTTTCTGCTGCCATGGGTCCCATCCCCACCAAAAAACATCCTCACTTGCCAAGCTTGCATTCCAGTAGATATGTTTGAAGTTATAACGTGCACACGCTCACACATAAGCACACACAAACACGCGTGGTGATTAGAGTGGCTAAAGAAAATAGTCTTCTGAGATGCAGTGGGATCACCTATTCCTGGAAATGGAACCTCATCTGCTGGGTCTCACAGCTCTCCAGCTGCAGCTGGCTCCAGGGTCAAGAGCAGTGAAATAGCTCTTCACCCAGTGCCTTTCTGCAAGAGAAGACATGGTCACTGGGAAAGGCCAAGTGACTTGTGAGACTGGCTGGACAAGTTGAGAAGGAGCGGGATAAGAACATTGTGTTCCTACCTCTGAGAGCTTCTGGCGGGGATAATTCTTAAATTCTCACTGTGACTTACTCTTAGGCTTGAATATCACTTTAAAGACAAGAGATCTTTTTCTGCTGCCTTTCTAGCTCACGTCTCAGGGAGCACAGTCAGTTTGGTTCAAAGTTAGGAGAGTCTCACGCAGCACACAGCCCTCGCCCTGGCGTTCTGCCCAGACCTTCCTTTGCAGCAATGCTCCAAGGGTTGGGTAACCCTCATGACTAGCCCATTTCTCAGAACTGCTTGTCATGTAATTCTCCTGAGGCTGTTAATATTACCTGGCTTTAGATGTATAAATCACCACCTGAGTTTAAACGTCTTACACAATTTTGGTGCATTCTCTGTCAAATGAATTAGCATTTTAGTAGTGGACTCCTGGGAATATATGTCTTACTGATTTAATTTTTAATTCATTTAATTGTTTTGGGATTTACATTATGGCATGCTGATCAAATTTGTAGGGGGTATGAGGCATGGAGTAATTGCTAGATTTAGATGATAGAATATATAACAAAAATGATTCTGATAAATATGTGTATAAAATATGTGTTTATGCGTGTGTGTGTGTTTGTGTGTGTGTGTGTGTGTGTGTGTGTAGAGAGAAAGAGGCAGTGCTACTTCACACCTTACGTAAGCAACCAACCAACAAAAAATTATATTCCAGATAAATTACAGATTGTAAATTAAATGTTAGGGTAAAACAATAAACACTTTAGAAAAATACCTTTATCACTTTAGAATAGGCAAATATTTCGTAAACAGGACACAAAAGTGCCAAACATAAAGGTAAAAATGATATATTGGGCCATAGAAAAATTAATAAATCCTGAATTTAAGATTAATTGAGCTTGCATAACCCATGGACACAGACAATAGGGTGGTGAAGGCCTGGGGCAGGAGGTGGGGCAGACTGGGAGAGGTCAATGGGGGAAAAGAGGACATATGTAATACTTTCAACAATAAAGATAAAAAAAAACAACAGGTTAATTCAGCTAAGACCTCTCTGAACTTTGATTCTCCCAAATGTAAACTGAAAAGGTTGTTTTGTAAAGACCCTAAGAACCATTTACATCCTGAAATTACATTTTACATTCATCAGTTAAATCTGACATTAATTAAAAATTAAGAAATTCTGAAAATTAAGAAGTTAAGACACAACTAAGTGAAAATACAATGCACAGAGCGGGATAACGTATTTATAATAAATATATTTTAAAGGGATTTGTATCTAGAATATATAAAGAACTCCAACAAATTGAAAAAGGAAAATTACCCAACACAAAAGTGAACAAAAGACTTTAATACATATTTCACAAAAAGACGTTAAAATCACCCATAATCATCTCAAAAATTAATGATTAATACTAATTAAAACCACCATGTGACACCACAACACACAATCTACAATAACTAAAATGGAAAGTGTGAAAAATATCAAGTGTGGCAAAGATATAAAGCAACCAGAACACTCATACATACGCGGTGCGTGGTCAAGTTGATTCAACCACGTTGGAAAAGTGGGTAGCAGTATCTACTGTTACTAAACACATATCCACCACTTGTTACTTAGTAATATCATTGTCTTTCATAAATATAACTAGGGGCCCGGTGCACGAAATTCGTGCACTGGGTGTGTGTGGGGGGGAGTGTCCCTCAGCCCAGCCTGCCCCCTCTCACATACTGGGAGCCGTCAGGCGTTGACCCCCATCACCCTTCGATCACCTGATTGGCCCCTTGCCCAGGCCTGACGCCTCCGCCAGAGGTGTCAGGCTTGGACAGGGGACCCCCATCTCCCCCCGATCACTGGCTCTGACCCCCGCCCAGGCCTGAGGCCTCTGGCTCAGGAATCATGCCTGGGCAGGGGACCCCCATCTCCCTCTGATCGCTTGCTCCACCCCCCGCCCAAGCCTGACGCCTCTGACCCAGGCTTCAGGCCTGGGCAAGGGGACCATCATATCCCCCCAATCCCCGGCTCCGCCCCCCGCCCAGGCCTGATGCCTCGGCCAGAGGAGTTGACCCTCATCACCCTCTGATCACCAATCACCGGATCGGCCCCTTGACCAGGCCTGAGGCCTCTGGCCTAGGTGTCCGGCCCGGGCAGCGGGGACCCGCAGCTGCAGCGGCCCCGCGATCGTGGGCTCCGCTTTAGGCCCAGGCAAGGGACCCCTAGCTCCCGGGACTGCCAGCTTCGACCGTGTCCAGCTCCCATCGCTGGCTCCACCCCTACTTCCTGCTATCACTGGCCAGGGCGGCAAAGGCGCCTGATTCTCCCATCATGGCTGGGGGGCAGGGCAAAGGCGGCCCCAGGGCCGCCTTTGCCCTGCCCCCCAGCTCTTAGCTCCCCCCTGGGTTTCCGATCACTGTCAGTGGCAGGGGGCTTCTTCCTGCTTTCCCTTTCGCCTCCCTGCATTGTGCCTACATATGCAAATTAACCGCCATCTTGTTGGCAGTTAACTGTCAATCATAGTTGGCAGTTAATTTGCATATAGCCCTGATTAGCCAATGAAAAGGGTATTGTCGTACGCCAATTACCATTTTTCTCTTTTATTAGATAGGATATTGGGCAAAAGAAGCCTGACCAAATTAGTGTATATTAATGATTGCATATATAAGGTCTAACAAAGAGCAAAGTTATTGTTATAAGTCATGATTAAGATTTCCCAAAGGGAGATAGGTATTGACTGGAAATAAAGGAATGGGGGCTTCTAGGATATTCTAAAAATATTCTGTTCTTTCACCTCGGTGCTGGATGGGTAGGTATAATTGGTTAAAAAATTATCAATCTGTACACTTGGGTACCCTTATTTATTTATCTTTTTGATACTGTAGTTCAATAAAAACGTTTACAAGTATTAAAATAAATGGGAGCAGGAAAATTATAAAGGCCTTTACTTAGGTACAAAAATTAATTGCCAATTAGAGAGATGTTAGCTTTATGGCAACACATAGAAAAAGGTCTATGGCAGCTGTGGGCAAACTATGGCCCGTGGGCCGGATCCGGCCCGTTTGAAATGAATAAACCTAAAAAAAAAAAAAAGACCGTACCCTTTTATGTAATGATGTTTACTTTGAATTTATATTAGTTCACACAAACACTCCATCCATGCTTTTGTTCCGGCCCTCCGGTCCAGTTTAAGAACCCACTGTGGCCCTCGAGTCAAAAAGTTTGCCCACCCCTGGTCTATGGGTTTTAATTGATTATAATTTCAATTCAAGACAAGAGTGGGATGTGGATGCCAAAATTACAAAACCTAATTTTTCTCTCTAATACTAGAATTAAATGTACTCAAAATGTAAAGGTTCCCAGGAACTGTACAATACAGCCTTTTGGGTTTACAGTTGGGAGATGAAAGCCCAGAAATGCTGTAGCACAATCAAATGTGGACAAAATTTTTCAAAAGATTTGGAACTGCATATCATGCTTTCTTACTCCCTTGCCCAGAAGACATTCTTTTAGATCCATGGCTCCCAAACCTTGCTGAGCACAGGAATAATCTTTGGAAAGTTTAGGGGGGAAAACTGAGAAGCTGCAGGTCACTCTGACACAACAGGTTGGGGACCGCTGTTCTGGTCTATTCCGGACCACTGTCCCAGGAAAAGAAATCTATGGTTTCGCTTTACTCATTCCTTCATTCGCTGTGATTGATTACTCCATGCAGTTTCTGTTTCTTGCACGGCAGTTTGTTTGGCAGTGGTTAAACACATTTGTAACATAAACCATACCAACTTTCTGGTCAGAGCATTTCCTCCCCTCTGCATATTTAATATTTTAAAATTATATTCTAAATGAGAAAATGCAAAGCTATTTTCCAAAAAAGAAAAGAAAAAGAGAGAGAGACAAACATCACTGTGGTGAGAAAGGGACTAGAGACTTGGTGTTCAAATGTCCATGCACTGAATGGGACAAAACCCCAAGTCACTGGCACAGAACTCACTGGTAAGAGAGAGGAGACTAAACCACAGTGCAGCCATGAAGGATGAGAGAAAATATATTTCAACAGTGTGGAGACAGCCAGAAGGAAGGGTGGGGGTGGAAGAGGACAAAAGGGAGCTAAATGGGGAGAGAAAGAGTCTTGACTTTGGGTGGTGAGCACACAAGGCAGGATGCAGATGATGTTTTAGTGAGTTGTACCCTTGAAACCTACATGGTTTTATTAACCAACTAGAGGCCTGGTGCACAAAATTTTGTGCACTGGGGGTTGGGGGGTTGGGTTCCCTCAGCCTAACCTGAGCCCTCTTGCAGTCCGGGACCCCTTGCTCCTTACTGCCCACCTGCGGTGGAGGCAGGAGAGGCTCCTGCCACCAACACTGTGCTCCCCAGCCATGAGCCCGGCTTCTGGCTGAGCAGCGCTCCCCCTGTGGGAGCGCACTGACCACCAGTGGGCAGCTCCTGCATTGAGCATCTGCCCCCTGGTGTTCAGTGCACATCATAGCGACCGGTCGTTCCACTGTTCAGTTGATTTGCATATTAGGGTTTTATTATGTGGGATGTCACCCTAATAAATTCAGTTAAAACAAACACACACACAATGCAGCAGTGGCCCAGGCCTGGGACCACAGCTTACACAAAGTTGTGTCACTGACGTGCTAGTCTATGAGTCCAGTGACTGGCCCCTGCTAGCCCAGTCACAAAGCAGCATGGGAGACAGATAAGAGACCTATTTCTGCACTGCTGAGAGAGGCGCATGGGGGCAAGGAGGGGATGGTAGGGTAGCACAGAGAGAGAATACAGTTCCCACACAAGGTAACTTTGTAAAGAACTCAAAAGCACATGAAGAAAATTACTCGAAAAAGAGAGCCAACAAAGTAAATAATTTCAGATGGAAAGTTCAGAGAATAATGAAGGAAATAGAAAAAGGTGTAAAATGATATTACAATTTTTAAGGTTTAAAAATAGGACTATGGAACAGAACAGGTTGGGTACTAACAATAGGTAATGTGAAAACCAACCAATACAAAATCTTAAAAATAAAAAATACAGTCATTAAAATAAAAACTCAATAGAGGAAACCATGTCTAAATTGGTCGTGAATGAGGATAGATTTAGTAAACTAAAAGCATGGATTATTTAATAAATATTAAATAATTTTTCCCAGAGTTGGCCATTATATATATGTGCCAATTTATATTACATATAAATTATTGATTGTTAGGTATAGATTCTTAAAGTAACCCTAGAAATTGTTGCTACTTTATTGTCTCCATCTTACAAATGAAGGCAAATATGACACCTAAGGATTAGAATCCAGACTATTTCATGAGGGATTTAATCTTCATTATGTTTCTTACTCTCATTAGAATGTCAAGATTTCTGAAACCAAAGACATGGCTTTCTAATGGTGAGATTTCAGGCACACATCGGAAAGACATGGGGCAGATAGCCGGGTCTCTCCAGAATCTCTGAATGCAAACCTTTACTGAGTGCATGTCACTGGATAGCAGCACTTGGTCTCCTAAAATTTAGTTTTGATGCTGTTAGTGCAACTAATTCTACAATATAACATGAAGTTGTGAGGAAAAAAAACTGACAAAATGATGGAGGGATATGTGCAAAAGAAAAAGTAAGTACTAAAAAAAGAAAAGAGAAAAAAAAAAGTCTAGCTCTGGCGACTTCCAGTGTGATGTGCGTGTCTGTGTGTGTGCCACCAATGACCATACACCGTCCAAATGTTCAGGGTCCCCCAACCTACTCCTGTCAGATGCTCATTCTTTATCACTTGCAACATCTGTTAAATATTTTTCTAGCCTCCACCAAGCCCTTCCCACGCAGCTAACTGCCAGGCATTCATTTTATCTACATCTGAAGAAAAAAGACGTAGATGAGTCAACTATGCCAGCATTTTAATGTGTGGTGTGAAAGAAGTGTGGGTGTTTGCAAAGTTGAGTTTTGCTCACTCCCCCGGGCTGGGGAACCTTTTGGGGGATGACATACAATTTGTCCACTAAGCCTTCATGTCTATCCTGGTTAAGAAAGGCACTTCCCCAAAGGCCCCGTGTCAAAGCAGAGGAGATGGATTGCAAGGGAATTAAGCCCAGACCAGAATGTATCTATCATTGGGCCTATGTGCCTATGTCGAGTCCTCAAAGAGAACATGGAAGATTAAATGGGTTCTGGCTCAGAGTTTGGGGTCAAGGGTCATACCCACAACTACATTCCAAGTGTTTTGTGGGGTAGGAGATGCAACGGTCAGGAGGGAGGAATGACAGGATGTGATGTGGGTGCTGCCGTGTCTCGACCACATTCGGTGGAGGAGCCAGCATTAGTTTTCCGGGAGAGCCCGAAGGAAGACAGGGTGAGGAGCTGGAGCAACTCTCTCTCTCAGGCTGTCCTGACCTGCTCCCCCTTTCTCCAGAGAGGAAATTCCATCTAGCACCGTGTTTCTGGCCTTCTCTCTTCCTTATCTCTCTCATATCCATCAGGATCAAGATGCTGAGAATGTCAGAGAACTTTGAAATGACTTTTCTTACAAAGCCTTGACCAAAAAAAATCTATATATGTCCTGTATTGTGTCAGTGCTAAGTACGAATGCATATGTGCATGAAATACAATCAGGATTGGTGTTGGGTCCCAAAGTTGGTCTCAGGAAAGTACATCTTCAGACACCAAGCCACAAGAGGCCCCCTGACCAGAACCGAGAGAGGTCGCCATGAAGAATGTTCACGAGAATTTGCACAATTGTGCTGCTTGAGCCCAGGGCCACGCTCTAATGCTCTAAATGTTCTGAAAGGGCCAGTCAGCAGGGATTTCTACTGAGCAGAGAGAGTACCCAGGCTGAAGGGACTGAGAAGATTTTATGTGTCTGAGCAAGAGACACTAAGAAAATGATTTTGGGAGCTTAAATTTCTGAGCCTAAAAAAAAATTAAAAGGTTCTTCTCAAATTTATGATAACTAGAGAACCATGAGTAAAATGTTCTATTTTAATTTTTGTTCCCAGATCTTTATTGCAACTCATCTCTGAAGTGAGTGCCCCAGTAAATTCCATTTGAAATCAGCAACCGGGCATTTGCATGCAGAAAGAATGTTCGCAGGCTGCGTGTGTGCCTGTGGCTACCTAGAAACAGAATTTAGCTACATCTGTCTGAAGTTCCATAGCACATCTCCTACAGAGAATCCATCACAGGCACAGGGCGTAAACGCAGAGTGGGAAGGAAGGAAAAGATTGAGGCTACGAGCAACATTTGAAGACACTTGCAGGTACTTATGAGTTTCTCAGAGCAAATGAACTATGAGCCTTGATTTTCTAATTTGTAAAACTGGTATAGTAGTACCTATTCTATCATTTCAGTCAAGAGAGTAATGGATAGAACTGAATAAGGCAATTGTCTTAGTCTGCTCAGGCTGCTATAACAAAATAGCACAGACTGGGTGGGTTAAGCAACAGATTGTTATTTGTCGTAGCTTTGGAGCCTGGTAAGTCCAAGATCAAGGTGCTCTTTGCAAGAGCTCTCTTCCTGGCTTGCATATGGCTGCCTTCTTGCTGTATCCTCATATCGGGGAAGGGCAGGGGAGGAGAGGGAGAGAGCTCTGGTCTCTTCCTCTGCTTCTAAGGGCACTAATCCCATCATGGGGGTTCCCCTCCTGACCTCATCTAAATCTGCTTACTTTCCAAGGGTTCCCCTTCAAATCCCCTCCCCTTCAACAGATTAAGGTTTCAACATGTGAATTGTCAGGAGCACCAATATTCAGTTTATGGCAGTTATGAAATGCGTTTTGTAAATTACATAAAGCTCTATAAACTCATGATGGTATTATTATCATCCCTACTAACGTAAGCTTCATGTAACATCTGAGAGCCTGACACACTATTCTGTCATTTTCCATTGAGGATCACAGAGTTATAAAGAGCTCGTAGCACATCCAAGGTTATACAGTAATTGCTAAGGCAGGCTGGTTCGAAGGATAAGGGCTTTGGAAATATAACCCTGGCCATAAATTCCACGTTCTCAATTTTAATGAGTGGTGTTCTTGCAAGTTACATAAGCTCTTGAAAGCTCAATTTCCTCATTTCTAAAAGAGGGCTGATAAAAAAAACAACAAACCTATTTAATCAGAGTTGCGGTGACGTTAAAGTCAGATGATGGGTGTTACATGCACACATTGTCCCATATTAACATAGAGTCAGAGCTTGATAAATATTGTTAGTGCTAAATGCTACCGAATGTTAAATACTTCTGCAATGTTTTGTTATTTTTAGTATTATCATTAATCACGGAGCTGGAATAAGCCTCCAAGACTCCTGATATACAGTGCTCTTCACAAAAAGAAAGTGTCCAAATATAGCAAACCCATTATGGGTAAGAACAACTTCTTTCTTCCGGGGAAATCTTGCTGGATTTCTCAGCTGTCTGCTGCATCTAAACAGTAAAGTTGAGTGCGAGGGAAAACCGGTTCCTGGAGATAGTCATCCAGGGGCCAGTGGGTAGAATAGGACCCGGGTTATTAACCTCAGCTGGTATTAGCTGGTCTCTGTTGCTAGGTAACCTGGGTTTCCTGAAACCCAAGGGCAATGTACAGCCTGGTTTGAAGTCACAGGTAAAAGCTCTCCGTGCAAAGACACCACTGGATTGCATTCTCTGCAGATCATGTGGCTGGAAGGGGAAACTCCTCCCAGATGTGCTTCCTTTCTGGCTCAATCTATTTCTTTTTTTAAAAAAAATATATTTTATTGATTTTTTTACAGAGAGGAAGGGAGAGGGATAGAGAATTAGAAACATTGATGAGAGAGAAACATTGATCAGCTGCCTCCTGCACACCTCCTACTAGGAATGTGCCCGCAACCAAGGTACATGCCCTTGACTGGAATTGAACCTGGGATCCTTCAGTCAGCAGGACAATGCTCTATCCACTGAGCCAAACCGGTTAGGGCTAACTCAATCGATTTCTTAGTGTTTGGAATTTCTACGTTACTTTCCTAAATCAAGAACAGAAATTACCCCTGCCCCCCCCCCCCCAAAAAAAAAAATCTCACAAAAAATATGAGTGTCCAGTTGGAACTTGGTAGCGTCATTCAGGGTCCAAGAGCCAAGTTCTCTGCCAGAGGAAGGCTGGATGTTTGCTTCAGGTCTAAGCTCTCAGCTTGAGTGGAAAAAAAGTGAATGGATTAGCCCTGACAGATGACGGATGCTCTCAGCGAACAAGGGCCCCCAAGCCAGAAACCAGCCCCTCTGTACAGACAGCAGCCATGTCTGGGGGTGCAGGATGGGGCTGATAACAGGACCGGAAACCCATCAGAGACACCCACCCCCTTACCTCTGGGCCTCATCACAAGTACCTGCCAAGGAGACCCTGCTCCAAACCAGCACCTTGTCAGCCTATTTTGTAATAGAAAACAGCTGCTCCTGTTGGGAGGTGGCGGTGGGAGGAGTGGAGGGAATGGGAAAAAGGACCATTCATAACTTTTCTGCTTGCGCAGAACTGTACGTTGCAATCAGATAGCAAGTAGGAACGGGAAATTCTAGGGACCCTGTGGGAATGATATTATCCTCCTCTAACGGGCTGATAGGAAATCAAAGCTACTGAATTTAAATCACAGATGACTGTTAATCTGTAGCCATGAGTTTAGAACAGGGATTGCAACAGCAATGGGATATAGGGTTTGATCAGGCAATTTGGGCAGGGGGTATCTCCATTGTTGTATATTTCTAGTCATTACTGCACTCCAGTGCCTAGAACAGTGTCTATGGCTGAATGTGTGTTCAGTAAACACTTGTTGAATACATGATTAACGAAGTTCATGACATGCATTTTCCAAGACTGGAGGGAGTGGACTTATTTTTAAAAATATATGTTTTTATTGATTTCAAAGAGAGGAAGGGAGAGGAGGAGAGAGATAGAAACATCAAAGATGAGAAAGAATCATTGGTCAACTGCCTCTGCATGCCCCCTACTGGGGATCGAGTCTGCAACCTGGGCACATGCCCTAACCAGGAATCCAACCATGACCTCCTGGTTCATGGGTTAGCGCTCAACCACTGAGCCACACCGATGGGCTGGAAGGAGTGGACTTTTAAGTTGTGTATGTCAGGGCTTTTGATTCAATGTTCATTTACTAGCTGTGCTGTCCAAGGAAAGGTTCTTAATATATCCAAACTTTAGATGCTTTATCTATAAAATGCAACTCAAACAGCTATAGTAGATCATCTTAGAGAATATTAAATTAAATATGATTGTGTTCTTAAGTTTCTGGCATGAATTAGATAGCTCAGTAAGTGATAGAAGTTAGCGGGGCCCCTCTGGTCAACAGACCACACATTACCTAGTAATATATTTAAAGGACCTCCACATTTCATAGGAAAGGATAGCAATGATACCACTAATAATGAGAAAGGCTCATAACAAACAGACTGTTCTCTTCTAACAGTAGTCAGTGAAGAGGGCCCTGTTATTTCAGTGCTACCCCAGTCTCACACACACACACACACACACTCACACCATGCTCATTGTACCTAAGAGCTCACCAAGGAACAGTGGGCAAAGAGGCCTTGTGTAGCCTGCTGAAGCCAGAAGGAAGGTTATTGAGGAAGCAGACACTATATGAAGTGTAGGAGCAGTATGGCTGCCATGAACAACATTGTTCCATGCATTCAGATAGAGGCAACGTAGTTCTTAAATCAGAGTCAGTCTCTTTCTTTAAGGAAATAATCTCTCTGTAGACATATGTGGACATATGCAAGTACACATATACACAGAGGAAGAAAGTTAATTCAAGAATTTAATAATATTATTTGAATCATTGTCCTCAAAATTCAAGTGTATACATTGTATGTATTAACAGGAATAGAAAACTTTGCCTAAGGAAAGATCAGAAAACAAGTAAGGCCTTGGAAATTCAAAACACAATTGCCATATACATTCTCTCTCTCTCTCTCTCTCTCTCTCTCTCTCTCTCTCTCTCTCTCTCAAACACACGCATAGTCATGCATGCACACACCCAGAGGCACACATACAAATATAACTACAACCTCCAAATATCCTTCCAAATGTTCTGTGTGAACATGTTTTATGTAACACATTGAATTTCAGATGATGTATGACTATCAAATTAGGGTTCTAGCCCCTCTATACTCTCTCAGATCGCCATTTCTCTTTGAATGTTCGAGCCCACGCTCACAGTTCAGTGGGGCTTCCTCCGGGGCCGGGGCGGGGGGGCGGATATGCCACACACTTTTCTGATGAAGTCTCACGCTTGCTAGGAAAGGCCTTTTGGAGCCCTTGAGTGATGGAGTTCTCAGGAACACTTCAGTGGTGAGTGACTCACCCTGGACCTAGTGAATTTCCACCTTCAGTCCTGAGAGGGGACACGTAGTGTATCAGCACTTTCCCTATGAGGCTTTGTGCTTGTGAAGGACAGAGTAGAGCTGTCCTCGCTGTGTGACCTTAAGTAACTCTGCAGCCCCTTTGAAATAGTAGCATGCTCAGTTCTGTCTGCCTCTCAGAGCCCTGGGATCTGTCCTATCAGCTGGGAGGACTGTATGGCTTGAGGCAGCTCCTCTAGGTGGTTCTTAATCACAGCACCACCACCCCCACCCAGCCAGCCCTTGATTCAGAACTCTGGGTCAAAGGCACGGCCAACAGTGAGCACAGGACTTCCTGTATCTCGCTTCACAGACCTTATAGAAAAGTAAGTTTGGAAATGAAGGAAGCCAGGTTGAGAATTTTAAGGGTCTGTAAAACCTTTTTCATCCTCAAAGAAACAACTTTTTGCCAATGTCATTTAAGGTTCATGGGTCTTTATTATGATCACCTGGGCTTTTATAGGCAGTGCTACCTCCTTAACTTTTCAACATTTTGTGGTTTTACCAAACACAGAGAAACATACAGATTGATTTATTCATTTTATTCTTATCATCTCCAAGCCTCCTATTCTACAATTGCAAAGGGTGAAATGCTGTTAACCCTCGGTTCCACTGTGAGGATTAATTTATTGATGTTACATAAGGTATCCAAACAGTAGGAGGCGCTTGCTATATGCTAGCCATTATTAACTTCTCCTTGAATACAGTCTTATGACTACCTTGTATGGTCAGCGTCGTATAATCTATATTGCATTGTCATAGGAAAACTCATGGTCACACTCCATTTATAATAGTCTGGAAGCATTCTGTAATTTTCTTAATATTGTCATGATTCCTGGGTTTCCTTAAAAAGGTTTAGATCAGATTCAGACCACATTCAGTCTCTTTGCTTTTTCTCCTGTTCAAACTTGCCCATTGACTTCTCCTTCAAGTGCCTCTGATTGCCAGGAACGGTTGGTTGTGAAATGTGTCTCCATGTTACCTCTACTTGCAGGAGACTGAGCTCTAACCCAGGCTCTGGCATTGCTCTCCGATGAGGTCTGTGTTTTGCCAAACTGAGTCACCGGCTCCCTCCCTTCTGCCAAAGACAACAGAAGCGCAATTCCAAGGAAGCTTTTGTTGCTGTTAGCTTCTCGGTCTCCAGTTTCATTCCTATCATAAACAGCATCAATTATCTGATGTGTAACTGACAGGGCAGTCAGTTGGCCTCCAATGCATCATTTAGTTCAGCTGATTCAGCAAAAACACTTGAGTGGGAATGTGCCTGTGTGTATGTAAGACTTCAATGCCAGAATTTTCACATTAGCGGAAAAAGGCTATCTGTCTCTAGATTAATGATAAATGAGGTTCAGAGCCGTCTCTAAACTGTGTTTCACTTGGAGCTTCTCGAGCTGCATTTAGCAGATACTAAGTTTTGATGACCTTTGGAAAATTCACACGTTTTCCAGGGGTTCAAGAGAATAGTTAGTAAAACAGGTGCCGAAGAACATACGATTATAGAGTAATAAGAAATCGGGACTTTGCACAGTAAGTGGCGGGTGGTAAAGAAATGAATAAAAGAATGAATGAATGTCAGGATTTTCTGCTTATATCATAAAAGGAAATCAAAAGCGTCGTGTTTAAATTTCCACCATGCTGGTGTTCGGGCATCATCGAGAGATGATGCTACCCATGACCTTTCACCTTTGACTGCAGAGTTCTTGCAACTGCCTGAACTTGGTGTCTCTGCCAGCAATCAATCAAGACATACAGAATGTCTCAAGAAAAAGAATGGAAGTTGACACATGTATAATTAAAATTCTAAAATGTAAGCTGGTTGATGGAGTTTGATTTTTTTTCTTCTGATGTAAATATTAGTTAACAGGAAAAAGAACTCATTAAATTTTTTTCACAGTTTTTCTTTTTATGGTTTTCTAGCAAAATCTGTAATTGATGAAACAAAAAATAAAACCCAACAAGATAATTCATAATGTTATATCTGTTATATTATAATACAAACATATCCTTTTCTAAGTAATATTAAATCTAAGGGAAAAGTAGATATTAACATCAGAGGCTAACCTCCTCTCAATGTGAATATCACTGTTTGTTCTGATGTCAATTACAAGGGTCCCTAAGCAGATATTTGAAATGCTTTCTATCCATAAACTGAGAAATCACAGAGCTACAGTTGCTGCATGTGTGTTTATGTAGATTTTACTTTTTTAAAAAATATATTTTTATTGATTTCATAGAGGAAGGGAGAGTGAGAGAGAGATGGAAACATCAATGATGAAAGAGAATCATTGATCGGCTGCCTCTTGCACACCCCACACTGGGGATCAAGCCCACAACCTGGGCATGTGCCCTGACCTAGAGTTGAACCGTGACCCTCTGGTTCATAGGTGGACGCTCAACCACTGAGCCATGCCGCCTGGGCTAAATTTTACGTTTTAAATGATAATTTCTAGTTTTCCAATTAAGTGAAATGCTACACTGAATAAATAAATCCAGTAACTCACAATTATGTTTCTTGGCTAGCCAAGCATTTTATTATTTTAAAATAAAATTTACTATTGCAAAAATATTGTGCTATTTTGGCAATTGTGTTTTGATAATTGTGGTTTGTTTGTATCAGAAATTGGACAGATCTCAGCACAGTACTCCCTAATACTTAAGTACAAAAAATTAGCTGTATTATTCATCTTGTATCAGTATTGAGAGCCCACAATGTAATAAATACCATGTAGTGAGTTATTGAACATGTGCCAGTAAACTCATATTTCTGTCATGTAATCTTTTAACGTCCCTATAGAGTAGGTAAGTTACTTTTTATTTTCAATGATAGATGAATAAAGAGAGGTTTGGAGACGTTAGATAAACGAATAAATGAACCCAAGTTAAAAATAAAAAGGTGGGGGTACTTGGAATTAAAACCAAGTTACATAGGATTCTTTAGGCTGTGAGCTATAACCTCTTCACTCTCTTGACTTACACAAGTTGGCAAAAATAAATAAGGAAAGAAAGAAAGATAGATGAAAGAAAGAAAGAAAGAAAGAAAGAAAGAAAGAAAGAAAGAAAGAAAAACTTTGAGTCAAAGAACTCAAATGCAATTAAGATGTGCACACAGACCCTACATTTAAGGGATAATCATAGTCCAAAGGGCTGTATATTTCTCGGCACTTCTGCTGAAAAATTGAAGAAAATGTGCTCTTTGGAAAGTGTAAGGTGTTGCATCCCCTCCATTGCTTCAGTAGCTTGCCTTTGAGGAGCATGTGCTGAACCACATCTTTGCGTGGCTGGGTCTGGAAGGTAGATACATGCTTACATCATGGATGTTAAGGAAGATGTGTGCCAATCTGTTCATCATTTTCCATGCTGTATCAAGGTCCATAGATATAATTCCTGAAGATGAATGTGATTGTTTTCAGCAATGTTGAAGTGTATGAATGTAGATTAGATCAAATTTTCTTAGAATTGCCTTTCTTTGACAATTGCCCTGGGAGTTTTAAAACAATGTGAGGCAAAGTCTGAACAATTTCACTGGAGTTTGCTTTCAGAATAAAACCAGTGGCGTCACCCACGCATCAAAATGCCCCGACTGTGTAACATTCAAGGGTTCTTTCACTTCTTTTTACCCCCATGTATTTCAGAGGAAAGCTTTTCTGGGACATTAATACTTATTTCAACAACATGCTACTGGGCAATCCTCTGGGGCTCTATAAGTTACTTCAGTGAGTGATTTTAAGCCAAGATGCTACAAATTAACAAGTGTTAGTAAAGGGCAGCTTTCCAAAGATGTCAACTTTGCTGGATATGTTCAAAGTCACGGGAAGTGCCTTAAATCATACTGCACTTTGCAAAAGATAGTTGAGTGAAAACCTGACGGAGAATGGCCAAGCACCTTTAAAGCAGAGGAGAGGCCAAGCCAATCATTCAGACCAGGGTTCCTTCTATGAGATCTCTGGCCAGCTGTTAACGATATGGGGACGATGAATTTGAACTAATAGATCTCAAATGAGATAATTACCTGTAAAACCACAGGGATCCATACACGAAATCCAAGATTATTATCAATCAGAGTCAGACGTCCTTGGAGAGCGTGTCACTGAAACACGGGAGCCGGAGTGCAGGACTCCGAGTTTAGCTGCCCTATTAGACGGCTCTGAGCACACTTCACAGGAAGCAGCACTTCGGGTGAGACTCACCACCCACCACCACCAACAGCGGCAGCGTGGAAGAAATGGACCCCACCCTTGTCATCCCAGCAGACTGGTGACATTTGCGCCCTGGGAGGTGTCCAGTCACAGGTGGAGACATTCGTCTTAAAGTCTAGCTCATTTGTATCACAGTGAATCCGACATGGAAATGGATATTCTAGTGGGTAAGAGCATATATTTTAGGTCCAGACTGTCAGGATCCAAATCACGACTGCCATTCAGTGTCAGCCACGCGTAATCTGCAGGGCTCAGCTCAACATGAAAATGCAGGATCCCTTGTCCAAAAATCAGGGCGATGGTGCCATTAAAGATACTAAAATGTAAACCTCTTTTCTTTCTTCTGACGTCTCTCTCTCTCATCATGATATTTTATTTGCTATTTAAAGTCAGTATAAGTAAATAAAAATTTCAAATTATTTGCACATTTTTTAACATTTGTCTTTATATTTTGCAATACCAATTTAAATGCAAATGCAAGACCATTTTTAAATGGTACATAGAATTACTGAAATGACACAATTCATGCGCATAGCTCATACATGCATATTATTTTGTTCTTCCCAAAACAGTAGAAACACAACACAAAGCTAACACAACCGTGTTTATTTCACTTCTTGATATGTGAATAGTCTACCTACACTCGCTACCTTAGACTTACTGGTGAGTAAGGAGAAATGGAAAGAAAAAGGAATAATGGGCCATCCCACCTTTCTTTTTTGTCCTATGTCATCACTTCAAGCATAGGTAGTTGGCTAATACAGGGAAGTAACATGGGTAAGGAAGGATATGATAGGCTGCCTGGGCATTAATGTTTTTTTAGAATGTCATTGCTTTCTTTCTTGTTCAATGCAAGTTCAGGTTTGAATAGGAAGTGTGGCCTCTTAGGGGTGTTATAGCATGCTTACTCTGAACTTGCTTTGAATCTTTTGAACTCCCATGCATTGTGGGTGGGTCCACTGGAACCCTGTGCCCATGGTGAATTGAGCAGCAAGAAAGAGCAGATTCCTATATTATGCATCCCTCCTCTGTTCACATGTACACTCTATTATCCCACTGAGCTTCTGTTACAAAACACAAGTTTGTAGATAAAATTATTAAGAAATGTAAGATACATATGACATAGCATTAACCCAAGCATTGGGGCCCCCTGAGCACGAGGCCCTGTGCAGTTGTACAGGCTAAATAGCCATGCAGCCAGCCTTGTACTTATTAGCTGTGTGACCACAGGGCTATTACTAAACCTCTCTGAGCATCCGTTTCTTCTTCTGTACATTTGGAAAATAATTGCCCTGGCCTCATACAATGATTGTGAAAAAGAAGTCTACTAATATGTAAAGTGCTTGAAATAGTTGGCTGGCATATAGTGCAATATAATTAATATCTGTTATTGCATTTTATCATCATCGAATTGTTTGGGGGGCACAGAGTTTTCAAGATAATGGCCCTAAAATAAGATCAAAGGATGATCCTTGAGTTTGTATATCCACACCACCCTTGTCCTCAAATTGTCACAGGGGTCATAAAAACCTGCGGGGGTCTTGTCTACATTGGTATGATTGACATTCCAGCCAGACAGTCATTGTTGTCCTGTGGAGTATAGGATATCTAGCATCTTCTTTGGCCTCTGCCCATGAAAAGATAATACCCCCCCCCCGCCCCCATTTACAACAACCAAAAATTACTTTGGACATTGCTGAAGTCTCTAAGGGGGCAAAATCCCCTTCCCCTCTCATCTTCCCGTTGAGAAACACCAACACTGCCCGATGATTATACGGTATGCATAAGAACCCTGAAAGCCATCTTGCCAAACAAGGATCAAGGGCCAAATAACCCCTAGGGTATGTAGCGCTAGCTCAGCACTCTTAAAACCCAACATAGCAACATCCCCAAATGGTATCCTACTTACACTCACCACAGCCTGATAGCTGTTTACTTTTTCCTCTCACTTACTAAGGAGGGAGGAGGATCGAGCTGTGAAACAAAAGTGGAAAAAAAGAGTTCATTCAAATCTGGGAACTGTCAAGTCTCCGATAAGCTGGTCCAAGAAAACAGAAGTGAATTAAATCTGGTTCCCAGGATGGAAAGTCCTCGGAGGTATCACCGTCCAGACTCTGCGCTGGACCCGCTCCCTCCTCCCCCAGGGCAGCTCCTTGGCTTGCCTCTGGGCAGACAAAGCCCTTCTGGAAAGCCACAGGAGGACCGTGCTGACTGCAGCGAGCTTGATTTATCAGGACTACTGGCATTCGCAAAAGCAAGTGGTCTGTTTGGATGAGACGTTTCCCAGGCAGAAAGAAAGAGAGAAAAAAAAGAATCTGGCTCGATTCTCCCTGCTCTTGGGTCTTCTGAGTGTCATTGGCTCTTCTCAGCAGGGCAAAAGCAATGGGAATCCCACCTGCAGGAGGCTCTAGGCATGCCTCGCCCCCAACTCCCATCACCTCCTCAAAGCACTTTTATTTCCTTACACGAGGAATGTGAATAAACCTGCACTCGACACGTTTGTAACTCTGCTTCCTCTCTAACCTTCCTCACCACACTTTCCCCATCAGGCCTCCTTCCCTGTGATGGCCCCTCCCCCCACCTCCAGGCCACCCCCATCTGTTTTCTGTTAGGAGTTCATTTTCAGAGTGCAGGCTGGTGGAATCTGGAGTTCAGACCCCCTCGAGTGATGAGAGTCCTGGGGCTGCTGAAGGTCCCTTCATGCGGTCCCTGCCACCTCCCCCTCCTTTCCCTCCCTGTGCCCCATTCGCCCTTGTGCAATAACAGGCTGGAGCCCACATCTGTTTTCAATTCCATGTTCATTTGAACTGCTCTGGGAAAATGGAAGCTCTCACTAAAGGCTGGGGTCTTAAAGCAACAGCATGAATATAAACAACTTTATTTGACCAACAAAGGAATATGGAGAGAGGGACCCTTCCATAGCCACACTGAAGCTGTGTCATTGAAGATCTGTCTGCCTACTATTGCTTCCTGGATGAGGCAATATATCATCAGGAATTCTCAATGCCTTCATTCTTGGTTCTAATGTCATCTCTTACCCAATTTCCAATCTGGGAATGTTGCCTGAATTCCACAATCTGAATCAACAGAGTGGATGTTCCCAGGCTCCGATCTCAACCTTCCTTTTATTGTCTGATCAAAACTGTAGATTTTGTTCTCATGAAAAACAAATAATGTAGGGGATTTTGTTGTCATTGTTTTTGTATCTCTGGTGGTCTTGCCAAAATACAAGGTGAGTCACATATATGTCTTGTAGCAGGGAAGGCTGGTAAAACGCTCATCTTTCAGGCAAAGCTAACACATGGATTTTTGAAGGTGATGCTATAGCCTCAGCCAAAATTCTGCGGCTTCTTTAGAAAAGTGAATTTGGCTATAATTATGAGGATGTTGTCTATGGCTTACAAGTCACATGTTAAGTCATGGGGAGAATACATCAAAAAGCCTTGGAGGCCAGAAAAAAAATACAAGTTTTGCTTTGTCATCATAAAAAAGAAACCCTAGTGATAGGAAGTTACCATAGTAAAGAGCATTTGTTCTTGTAATTGGGAGTGTAGATGCTTCCTTTCCATCACTTCTCTACAATCAACCTGAGTGCGTATGACCCTGAATCGTTTGATTGACACCAGAGTCACAGGTTCAGGCTAACGGTGAGAAAGGTAAGGGAAGCACCCACTACAGGGATTATGTGTTCATTCATTTATTCACTTCAGAAATATTAGTATTAATTTATTATTCATGCCTTATAAATCATATAACCAGAATAATATTCATTTATTATATACATTACATGTATAAGTAAAATAAGTCAGACAGAGAAATACAAATACCTTATAATTTCACCTATATGTGACATATGAAAAACACAATAAACAAATAAAAAAAACACGAAAACAAAAAAAGCACCTCATAGATACAGAGAACAAATTAATGGTTGTCAAAGGAGAGGGGACTGGGGGCGTGTAGAAATGTAAAAGGGATTAAAAATACAAATTTCTAGTTATAAAAACAGTTATGGGTATGTAAAGTATAGCATAGGGTATATAGTCTATAATCTATAATAATAAAAGCATAACATGCTAATTAGACAGGTCGGCTGAATGACCTTCAGCACATCCTTCTGGAGTCCTTCAGGACAAAGCCAGGGCTTCGAGGGCAGAGTGCCTTGCATGAATTCCGTGCACCGGGCCTCTGGTATTGTAATAATTATATATGGTATCAGATGGGTATTAGTCTTATTAGGGTGATCACTTTGTAAGGCATATAAATGAGTAATCACTATGTTATACACCTGATACTGACATTGTATGTCAACTCTAATTGAAAAATATTTTTTAAAAGAACTATTAATTAAGAAGCCATACTATCACTGATTTGTCAGCAATAACGAGTGCCATTATCAAGTCACTCTATTTTTTCATTTTTTTAAAAAATATATTTCATTGATTTTTTACAGAGAGGAAGGGAGAGGGATAGAGAGTTAGAAACATCGATGAGAGAGAAACATCGATCAGCTGCCTCTTGCACACCCCCTCCTGGGGATGTGCCTGCAACCAAGGTACATGCCCTTGACTGGAATTGAACCCTTGACCCTTCAGTCCGCAGGCTGACGCTCTATCCACTGAGCCAAACTGCTTAGGGCTCATTTGGTTTTTATATCAGTCTTAAAATATGACCAGTGAGCTTCTTACCCAGGGTTTGAGAGAAGATTGATTTGGACATTTAAAATATTATTCAATAGAGTCACTACTTCCACAACAAATCCTATAGGTTACAAAAAGAATTTTTTATGGCATCAACTCTGAAGCTGTTAATTTTAAGTTGATACCAACTTTAAATCCTAAGCATTATTGAGCACCTCTACAACCATGATCTGGCCTTTGGATTAAGAGAATTCCCTTTCTTTCTAATATGAAGCTTGTAAGGGAAAGTTTTGAAGTAATGTTACTTCATCTCTAGCCCCTCACATTTTAGCTAAGTTTGATATAATTTCTGAAAAAAATAGATTTATTAATAACCTCAGCTCTCCTCCAGATCCAGCTCACTTTAACTTAAATTGATCAGAAGTGCAAAGAGTATACAGGTTTTCAGATATGAAACAAAACATATATGTGTTGAGTCATTGGGCCCATTAGAGCTTTGAGTGCCTTATCCCAGAACTCATACCTATCCAAGATTTAAAAAAATCTACTCAACTTTGAAATCCCAAAGAACTTTGGAAGGGTCTTAACTAAGAACAGAATGACCTTAAAGGAATAGTTTTTAATGATCTCTTCAAAGGCAAAATCTTCCATATAATCATTTTTTTAAATAAGGAGAAGCAAGGCTTTAAAAAAAAGAGAGACAGTTCTCAGATTCGTGGGAGAGAAAAATATTGGGGGGAAAACTACACTAACTCTGCCCATTGAGTTAAGAAAAGTAGTTTCTTGGGGAAAACGTAATGTGCTCAGATGCACAGCTATGGACATGTGGGAAGACTAGAGAAGATCAAGTCCCATGGGATTAAAATATCATTGACTTGGGTAACAAGCAGCAATTTAAATTAGAAAGAGTGTGCTTTGGAAGTGAGACCCGAGTTCAAGTATCAGATCTATCACTTTCTAGTTATGTAACCAAGAGTCACTTGCTAAGGAAATGCCCTTTAGCGTTCCTATATAACCCATGCCTACCTGCATGCCTCCTTGTAATGATGACAATTGTGCTCATTCACCTTTTTGTACCATTCAACTCAGCACAGGAGTTGTGAAACACGTGCTACTTGTCCTTGTAGGAAAGAACATGCCATAGTAGAAGAGTGTGGCTTTGGAATAAGGCAAGAGACATGCCAGGCACTGACCTGCTGGTGTAATCATGAACCCGGTTGTCTCTTTTTAAAGAAGAATGACAAATACCCACTATGTTTTACATTAATATAATTTAAAAAATTATGTAGTCTCTGGCCTGATTGTATTATGTGCTCAGTTGAGGTAAGGCGGATTTTTTTTATTCCTGGGTATGAGAGGAGAAATTCCATTAATAGCTCTGCTGATGCTCCATCAAAATCCAACCTCCTCTTCCTCCCTGGACATCCAGCAAGTTCAAAATACTCCAGGGAAAGAGAACCTCAGCCAGGGGGAGAGGTGGAAGGCCTTTATGGAGAGGGACACTTAAGGACAGAACACTATGCCAGATAATGACATACGCAGGTACCCCACTTCTTAAAAGTAGTTCTGAGCCTTAGGCCTTGGGGAGAGCTGGCTTCTGTCCCGCCCCAGCAGCTCATGGCTGGTGGATGGAAGAGCAAGGGAAATGTGTGTGTCTCCCAAGGAATTCTTATAAAATAATTGGTGAGGGTATCCCAGGGTTACTTTGAACGTATAAACTGTTTATTTTTTCAGTGCTGATTGGAAAGGCAAGGAGAAGGGCTAATGCACTTGGGTTCAGGGTTTGTTCTGTCGGAGGGGCTGAACCCAGAGTTCATGACTGGGCAGCCACCCCCTTTCTGGAATGGATGCTATTCCCCAGCACATCCCTGATGACACAAGGCCATGCCATCTCACCCCACTTCCTCCCTTTCAAACCCAGTGGGTACAAGTGGTAACCATCATTCCTGAAGCCCGTGCTTGGAAGGAATCTAGGGGAGTACTCACATGCGGGTATCCCAGAAGATTCTCTTGTACTTACTCTCACTAATTGGTTGGGGGAGGGACCAACTCTTTTCAATCCACCTCACATTAAATGGAGCTCATCCCTGCATTTAGAGTTAATGAGGGAGATTTTTTTTTTTCTGAACAAATTCATCATAACTCACTCGTGACCCTAAACATGTTTCATTTTTGTGAAGCATTTAAAGTATTGTGAAATCTGTCAAATAATGTTAATAATGGTAATTAATAATAAATGTTTATTAGGTACCAGCTGTTGTTCTGAGTGTTTTATAGGCATTAGCTTATTAATTCTCACAATGGTTATCTTCCTGATTAAATATTATTATCCCTTTAGAGATAAGGTAACAGAACCACAGAGGGGTTAGGTATTTAGGACAAGATACTTAAGTGCAAGACTAATAAAGGGTTGAAACTTCAATCTGAAATGCAGGCACGTCTGAGTCAGAGCCTGCCTCTTAGATTCTGCTGTAGGAAACCATTTTCTTATATGACTACAGACACTTATTAGACGAAGAAGCATTCAATACACACTCGAAATACTGAGAACTGCTGGGCCCTGGGAGAAGGCTTTCTCCGTATGTGTTCCTTCCTGGAGAATGTGCTCTCTGTCCACACCGCCGGCAGGCACTGCTCCCTATCTGCCTTTCCATACTCATTAGCATTTTCTGTCCCTTAGGAGTCTGCAATCACCTAAGAGATATAAAAGCAGCCTAAGTGAAAAGACAAATTACTTACAAACATAGATAAACGGATAGAAGACTTCTTCATAATGAAAATATAATTAAATATTCAATCTATAATTCTATGCCCTGTTATGCTATCATTCAAGAGGGAGAATAAAAAAAAATAAATATTGAAAAGAAATAACCTCACTGAAAGTGTGTGTGTGTCTCTGTGTGTTAATTTTAAGAAGGAAACAGAATACAGTATAAGATAATGTGAGGGAAGAAAGCAATGATATGGTTAAAAGGTAAAAATGTAAATGAGCATAAAGATTGACTAAAATTCAATAAATGATAAACCATATACCAGTTTGGAGTATGTAAAGCATTATGAGCAAAGGAATGGAGATAGAATAGAATAAAAGTATGCTAAAACCTTTGTACATTTAAGAGGAAGGTATAGATATTAATTAACTTTAGATTTTTCAATGTACTATGCATACTAAAAATTTAAAGATAATGGCTGAACAAATAAAAAAGGAGTGTGTTACTTCCAAAGTCAGAGGTGGAATTAGGGGGAAAAAAGGAAAACAAAAAGAATAAAAGATAAATGGAAGAATAAAGACAGTGCTAAGTGATGTGATAATAAATCCAAATATATCACTTACAAAGATAAATTGGTTACACTTTCTACTTTAAAAGCAAAGATACTCAGAGAAGGTTTTAAATAATCAAGTTAAAATTCTGCTTTTATTATGGCCAAACAGAAGCACCAAATACCATCCAGCTTATAACCGTTTAAACCTGAAAAAAAAAAGAAAGAGAAAGAAACAAAAACAGAAAACAACAATCTGAAGGCAAACGTGAAAGGGAGTAAAATTTGAAACATAGAGCAGGATGGGGTAGACTTATTATTTGTATTTCCTACGTGTGAGGGCAGTGTAGGGTGCAGAGCATGCAATAAAGCTTAGAGCCCATGGAAAAACTTACTGTGTTTCTGTCCTGAAGAACAAGAAGACAGAGTGATGAGCAACCAGTGCCACTGTAAAGTGGGGGATTTACAGAAAAGAAAGGGCCAGATCAAGAAAACCCCACATTCTGCATATTAATTTTTCCAAGACCCTGGCTTACCCTTTACGAAAGCAAAGCAATTCAGCTTAAAATAAAATAAACTGCAATTTTAGCTGAAGATCAAGAGACAAATTTCACAGTTCAGGTCCACCAAGTAAACTGTTTGGTAAATAAAAGATTTTAACTTTTTACGGTGTATGTCAGAATCCAGAAACTCCACAATATAACATTCACAGTATTCAGGACACAATACATATTGCTCAACATATAAATAATCAGAAAAATAAGACCCCCTCCAAGGGAATTATTGGGGGCCAATCCCAAAATGACACAAATGTTTGAATAGAAAAAAATTTAAGGCAGCTATAAAAGTATGCTCTGTGAGATAAAGGAAAATATGCTTGTAATAAATTAAAGTACACAAAACCATTAGAAAACTAGAAATAAATGATAACTTTGGAATTAAAAAAATACAATATTCATGTCACATAAAGAGCTTGTAGTCTTCACTCCATTCTAACAATTAAATAACTGAACAGACTGGAAAATAAATTCTTCCTGAGTCAATAAAAGAGGACAGGGCACAGGGCAAACTGTTGCCCCCAAGATTGGACATCCAGATAGGCAAATACAGGGAGTTACAGTTTACCAGAGCAAACCACAGAGGAAACCAGTGTTGGTGTAGGGAAACCTAAACTGTAATTGACAAATTGCTGGAGGCTTGGTGTGGACAATGCTGAGAGTTCAAAACCCAAGGGAACTCAGTCATGGGGGGGAGGGGGGCGCGGGGGAACAATATGGTGAAATTGATCTCCAGGAGTTCAATCAGGTTTCCATAGTAAATATCAGACACACACAAAAATCCGGTTGTGATTCTGTCGGGGAGGGGAAAGGGAATAATTGTAAGCATAAACTAGCATACTATGCTTTTCTTAGTTAACCAGCGCTTAACCTGCTGCATATTATAAAAGCCTAAGCACTTTGAACATTGCTCTAAATGAACCAATTAAAAGACAGAGATTGTCAGGGTGGATAAAAAAACAACGCTCAAGAATATGTCCTCTACAAGAAACCCACTTGAAATATAAAGATGAAAAGTAAATGAATGGAGAAATATATACCATGTTAGTACTAATCTAAAGAAAGCAGGGATATCTGTATTAATTTCAGACTGAGTGAACTTCAAAACAAGGAAATATGTCAGGGATAAAGAAGGGCATAAAGCCAAAACCGGTTTGGCTCAGTGGATAGAGCGTCGGCCTGCGGACTGAAGGGTCCCGGGTTCGATTCCGGTCAAGGGCATGTACCTGGGTTGCGGGCACATCCCCAGTAGGAGATGTGCAGGAGGCAGCGGATCGATGCTTCTCTCTCATCGATATTTCTAATTCTCTATCTCTCTCCCTTCCTCTCTGTAAAAAATCAATAAAATATATTTAAAAAAAAGAAGGGCATAAAAAGGAGTCAATTCCCCAAGAAGATATACAATTTGGGCTTAGGCACTTAGTAACAGAGAGTCAAACTATATGAGGCAAAACTGAGAATTATAAAGAGGTAGATTAATCTGTTATCATAGCTGGAGACTTCAGCACCCCTCTGATCGAAATGAGGAAATCTACGAGGCATAAAATTATTAAGAACATAGTTGATCGCAACAACAAAATCAATCAACTGGATATAATTGACATCTGTAGACTACTTCACCCAACAACAGCCGAATACACATGCTTTTCAAGCTCACGTGGAGTAGCCACCAAGATACACCAGATTCTGAGCCATAAAACACACCTTAACAAATTTAAAAGAACCCAAATTATACTATGTCTGCTCTCAGACCACAATGGAATCAAACCAGAAAAATCAGTATCAGAAAAAGTTGAAAAAATACCAAAATACATAGAATTAAATGGCATATTTCTAAATAACACATAGGTCAAAGAAGAAATCTCAAGAGAAATTTAAAAATGTTTTAACTAAATAAAAGTGAAAACATAATTTATCAAAATTTACAGGATGGCTCAGATCAGGTGGCTCAGCTGGTTGGAGCATCCTACTGTGCACCAGAAGTTTGTGGGTTTGATCCCTGGTCGGGTGCATGTGGGAAGCAACTGATCAATGTTTCTCTCTCACATCTATGTCTCTCTCTCTCTCTCTCTCTCTCTCTCTCTCTCTCTCTCTCTCTAATAATCAATAAAGCCATACCCTCCAGTGAGGATTAAAGAAAAAAAAATCAAAGGATTCAGGGAAAGCACTCATTAGAGACAAATTTAAAACAGTGGATGAATGCTACTATTAGAATAAAGTAAAAGTCTAAAATTGAAAATCTAAATTTCCACCTTGGGAAACTAAAAAAAAAAAAAAAAATTAAGTCTAAAGTAAGCAGAAGAAATGATATAATATAAATTAGAACAAAAAGCAGTGAAATTGAAAGCAGAAAGTCAATAGATTAAATCAGTAAACTATAGCCTGATTCTTGGAAAAGATCAATAAAATTAATAAGTTTCTAGCCAGGCTAAGAAAAAAAAAGAGGAGACACGATATCAGAAAAGAAAGAGAGGACATCACTATAGATCTTAAGGGCATTAAAAGGATAATAAATAAATAACAATTCTATAGCCACAGATTTAATAACTTAGATGAAATAAACCTATGCCTTGAAAAACACAATCTGCCAGAACCCATACAAGAAGAAATAGACAACCTGAATAGGTCTATCTATTGAAGAAAACTAATCACTCTTTAATAACCTTTTAAAACAGAATGTGCCAGGCCTCATAAAATGAGTTAGAAAGTTTTCTCTCTGCTTCTATTCTCTGAAAGAGATTGTAGATAATTGGGGTACTTTTGTCCGTAAATATTTGGTAGAATTTGTCAGTGATCTTATCTGGACCTGGCAGCATATGCCTGGCTAGTGTGGCTCAGTGGTTGAGCATCAACCTATGAGCCAGGAGGTCACATTTGGATTCCCAGGCAGGGCACATACTCGAGTTACAGGCTCAATCCCCAGTTTGGGCATGCAAGAGTCAACCAATCAATGAATATCCTTTCTCATCATTTATGTTTCTATCTCTCTCCCTTTCCCTACTCTCTGAAATCAATAAAATATATTTATAATCTATATATATAAAAGCCAAGTGACTGGAACGACCGGTTGCTATGACATGCACTGCAGCTGGCCAACTGGCCCGATGGGGACAGGGCCGGCTGACCAACCTCCCACAACCCCTCCCCACAGCTGGCCCCAATAGGCTGGGATCTGGGCAGATCGGCCAGACCCCATCTGTGCACGAATTTGTACACCAGGCCTCTAGTAGTAATAATAATAATAATAATAATAATAATAATAATAATAATAAACTAAACATATGATACAGCAATTGCATACCTTGATATTGACCCAAAGGTGACAAAAACTTGCACTTGGATTTTTACATTTTTACGAGAGGCCTGGTGCACGAAATTTGTGCATGGGTAGGATCTCTAGGCCTGGCCGGTGATTGGGGCTGATCAGGGCCTTCCAGCTGCCAGCCAGGACCTTCCTTCATTCCGCGCCACCCCCTGGTGGTCAGCACACGTCAGCAAGCGATCGAACTCTCCTGGTCAAACTCCTGAGGGGACACTTTGCATATTAGCCTTTTATCTATATAGATAGCAGCTTTATTCATATTTGCCCAAACCTGGAAGCAACCAAAATGGCTTTTGGTAGATGAATGGATAAACTTTGGTACATTCAGACAATAGAATATTATACAGCACTAAAAAATAAATGAGCTATCAAGCCATGAAGAGACATGGAGAAACAGCAATTGCATATTACCAAATAAAATAAGTCAATCTGAAAAGGCTACACACTGTATGATCACAACTATATGACATTCTGGAAAAGGCAACACTATAGAGAACATAAAAAGCTTAGTGCTTGCCAAGGGTTTGGGGAAGAGGGAGTTAGGGATAAATAAGTGGAGGATAGAATTTTCAGGACAATGAAAATATACCATAATCTGTATTATACCATAGTGATAGAACATGCCATCATACCTTTACCCAAACCCATGGAATGTACACCACCAAAAGTGAACCATAATGTAAAATATGGATTTGGGGTAATTATGATGTCAATGTAGGTTCATCAATTGCAACACTTCTACCACTCTGGGAATATGGATAATGGGGAGCCTATGTTTGTGTGGGGGCAGTTAGTATACAGGTAATATATAGTATCTTCTGCTCAACTTTACTATAAGCTTAAAACTGCTCTGAAAAGATAATGTCTTAAGAAGAGTAAACAATAAATAAATTGCTCCAAAATGAGCAATTTTACTCAGTGGTCTTAACCAATAATGGAGATAACAGAATCATCAGGCTATTTAAATAGAAATTATTTAATCTGAAGACTTGAGAGAAAAATGATGGGGTAAGAAGCCTCAAAAATATAAGGTACAATATTGAAAGTTCTAATATTTGTACAGTCATTATGGAACACAGCATAAAGTTTCCTTAAAAAATAAAAACACGACTACCATATGATCCAGCAATTCTACTGATAAAATTCTACTATATGATCAAATTAGCATCTCACAGAGAAACTTTCACTCCCATATTTATTGCAGCATTATTTACAGTAGCTAAGATATGGAAACAACCTTAGCGTCTGTGGACAAATGAGTACATTTTTAAAAAATGAATATACATACATGCAATGAATTATTAGTCACCTTTAAAACAAGGAAATTCTGTCATTTGTGAAAACATAGACAAACTGGAGAGACCTTATGTTAAATGAAACAAGCCAGACATAGAAATAGAAATAGTGTCTGATCTCACAAATGGAACCTAAAGAAAAAAGGAAAAGAAGTCAAACTCATAATGAGAGAGTAGAATGGAGAGGAGCAACAAAGGATTCCTTTCAGAGGGATCTAGAAAAAAAAAGGAGGTGAGGCCTAAGATGACCCCACCTGACTTCTTTGAGAGTGCCCCGGATGTAATTCAGGGGTGGGTAACCCAGATAAAGCCTGGGAATCTCCCTGAATTGAGGAGATAGAACTGAAAGTCCAGGGGGATCAAGAGGGCCAGATGTCAGGAGCAAGCCACACAACGAGAGAACTCCAGAGACAAGCAGAGAATTCTCCTCCAGTATTCGGCAGAACACTTACCAGTACGTGTGTGTGTGAGAAAACAACAAATGGGGGAAAGAAAAACCCAACATGATTAGAGGGAATAGTAGCAGACACACACATAGTGCAGGGATATTGCCTGTTACAAGCAAACAGATGGAAAAATCTCTTAATTTATGAGTCATTGGGTAGAGTACTCAGAAAAGTCTTGCCTCAGTCGTGGAAAATAATTAGCCTAAGACTAAATTCTGCCCTGATTCCCCTAACAAATCTTCAAATCAAGCAAGAAAGTGACCAAACTCTTTGCAAGTTTCTTAACTAAGTCTCAGGACAAAAACTTCTGGAGATAAAACCAAAATCCAAATGTTGCAGATTAAAAGTAGACGGAATGAGAATAATACTGGTTAAACATTAATCTTAAAGGCATAGCAACTGTCCAAATGATTCACAGAAAAAAATTAATGGAAATTTAAAAAGCATCAAGAAGCTCTGGAACAACTTCAAGTGACCTAATACAGTACATGTATTTCAATTCCTGGAAAGGAGGAGAAAGGGACAGAAAAAAAAGAAAAGAAAGAATTGACAAAACTTTTCCAATTTTGGTGAACACCAAAATTTTAGAAGGACAGTCAACACTAAGCACAAAAAACATGTAGACTATTACAGCAACTAATAATTAAATTGATTAAAAGGATAAAAAGAAAATCTTAAAAGCAGCCTTGGGAAAAAGAAACATTACAAAAGTAGGTAAAGATGATGGCCAACTTCTTGTCTGAAACAATATCAGTGTAGCAATATCATTTCAGCGCTGAAAGAAAAAACTCTGAACCTAGAATGCTATACACACTGAAAATATTTTTCAAAATGGTAGACGAAAGTTGAAATAGTGCATCACCAGAAGACCAAACTATAAGAAATGTTACAGGAAGTCCATAAGACAACTGAAAATAATATCATGTGGATACAGGCCGGGCCAGCATGTTTCAGTGGTTGAGCATCGACCTATGAACCAGGAGGTCACAGTTCAATTCCTGGCCAGTGCACATGCCCGGGTTGCAGGCTTGATCCCCAGTGTGGGACGTGCAGAAGGCAGCTGACCAATGATTCTCTCTCATCATTGATGTTTCTATCTCTCTCTCCCTCCCCTTTCCTCTCTGAAATCGATAAAAATATATTTTTTAAAAAAAAGAACTGATACAGCAAAGAGCAAACGCTGTATTTTTTTTCCCCATTGATAGAAAATTCTAGAAAATGCAAACTATGGTGGCAGAACATTCATCAGTGATTGTCTGGGGCCCAGGTTGGGCTAAAGGTGGGGAGGTGATACTGTTGTAATAACTTGGTTGTTATTTAACAGGAAAGGAGTGAAAGGGGAGACTTCATAGTATAGACATGCCATTTGTTCAGCTCTGCCAAAAGCTGCACTTAACACGCCCAGTCTGTTCCCTGCTCACTGATGGGGGGAAGGGACTAGGCAAAGGCAGGTTAGGCACATGCCCAGTAACTTCTGAGTGATGTGGGAATTGCATGCCTGTCAATCACACCTAGAAACAGGTAATTGGCCAGGATGGGCACAGCCACAGCAAGTACCTGAAATCTAAATATATGAACTTCTAGACAAAGGAAGTTCGGCCCTGCTTCCTCTCTCTCTTGGTTCTCACACACAGGGCCCTCTTGGGACTCCTGGTGCAGGGAGGCAAAGCTCCCAGGTGCCCACAGGGCGCAATGCCACATTGGGCTCCACGCATGGGCTGATGGGCTTTCATCTGGCCTGAATGCTGAACCACACCCGGCTGCATCATGGAACGGAAACTCTGGATGTGCTGGCCCTCTTTCTGGCTCCCCTGACCTCCCAGCTGCCCCTCTTTCAGGTCTGGCTTGGAGAAAAGGGGGCATTGCAACCCAAGAAATGTAATTTCACTTCTTCCACATTCCATCCTCTGTGCAGGCTTCTGGAAATGCTTCTTTCAGTGGCGTCTCGAGAGCCTCACTCCCACTCGTGTCTGCGAAGGCTGGCCCTTGAATTTCTCCAGCATCACAGGAACCAGAGAGAGTGGGGTTATGTAGGAACAAGAGCAAGTTTTTGGAGGTGAGGGACACTTTCACTATCTTGATCACAGTGATAGCTCATGGACATACACAGAGGCCAAAACTGATCAAGTTATCTGTACAAAAACAAAAATCTATAAGCAAAGTCACTATTCTCAGGCTTTATAGAAAGTTCAATTAAGCAATTAATCATAAATAGTCTCTATTCAATAAATCATTTCAGGAAATAGAAACAGAAGGAACAACCCCGGAATCATTTAACAAGGCTATTGTCACCTTGAAACAATACTAGGATAGGATGGCGTGAGAAAGGCAAAACACAGGACAAGTCAATACCTTGGCTGTGGGTCCTCAGCTAGAAAAAAAAAAAATACTACAAGGACGTTCGGCACCTCCTCCTGTGCAGTTAGATTTATGAGGGTCACTGGGGCGGGGGCGGAGCTCGGCTCCTCCAGCGACATGTGCTCCAGCTGTTCTAGTCTTGATGTTTACCAAGCAACCCACTGTTTAGAGACAATTTAATTGTAACGAGCCCTCCTAGCTAAGTGGTCTTTTATTAGCCCAAATGGAGCCCCGTGCATGGGGAGGGGCCGCCTTCCCCCAGGTCCCTTCCAGTCCTTCCCTATTAAAGTGAAATATGGCTTTAATATAGTCACACCTGGGGCAAGTGCTCCCTGAGGCCGCAGCCCTGGATGCCCACCCCCCCCCCCATTCAGGGTTGCCTCTTATTTCTTTATTCCTGGGGGCTGGGCTTTGCAACTTTTTGAATGATCAGATTAGCTTTAAAGTCGGTAGAAACACAGCACGTGGAAAGCAAAATTGCTGGCTCTTCATGTCGCGGAAAGCAAAATTGCTGGCCCTTCATGTGTTTTGCTGCGGACTTTAGTCATAATTTAAGTTTTAAAAGAAAAGAAGAGGGTTGGGAAGAGGAAAAAACAACAAATAGCCCATGGAAGCAAGTGTTAGCATTTTTTTATGCCGCATGTGTTCGGGGAAACTGCACAATAAAGGACTTCATCAAATCCGTGTTTGCATGTATCTTGGGCTCCTGAAGCATAGGAAAGACCACATGGGCCAGAGCATGTTGGTCTCCGTCTGTGGGAGGTGCATGGGGTGGAGTTAGGTGTTAGGAGCACTGTTACTAAGAAAAAAAGGGCCAAGCCTCAGCTGTTATTCCTGAGGTAAAGCAAGCTACTAGAAGCAGAAAACAGCTCACTGAGTGCACAAATCTCAGATGAAAGGTTTCATCGGCTCTCTAAATAATGGCCCAACACTCTCACACACGGACATGTCTGGCTACCTATGCACACACAGGGCTTTGCTGCCCTAAAGAACTAAAGGATGTAAGCAAATTCAATACAGTATTTAGTCTGTGCTCAATCATGTTAGCAAAGGCTCAGAGCAGTTAATAACTTTGGGAAGGTCACACAGCTCTCATGTCTTTGACTCCCAAGGTCTGTGCTACAGAATATGTTCCTCTTCAAAGTTGTCTTGACAAGTTCTTAATCTAGGTATCTTTGACATTTTCGGCCTCCTGTTGTTTTTTTAAAAAATCCAAAGTATGGCCAACTCAGTCCTTAGTAGCCTCCTCCTCCACATTTTGTATGATCAAATACTCTCTCTCTCTCTCTCTCTCTCTCTCTCTCTCTCTCTCTCTCTCTCTATATATATATATATATATATATATATATATTCCTGAGGAACTTGTGTCCACTGGCCCTAAGTTCAGTCTAATATAGCTTTTATAATTGCAAAGTCCAAAATACCACCCACGTTCAGCTTTAAATATCACCAGGCTTCATGAAGATCCAGCAAGTACCTTTGAGTTGAACCTTGGGAATTTTCTTTAGTTAACTTTTCCTCCTTAAATAGTTTGTTGGGAATATTCTCATATTACAGAGAAAGGCCACAAAGCAAACATTAAAACAAAGACACAAACAAATAAAGACTGGCGAAATCCAAGTACCTAATTCCAATGAGAGAGAGAGAGAGAGAGAGAGAGAGAGAGAGAGAGAGAGAGAGAAATCATGTTGGAAGTCAGAGAAATTCTTTTGACTTATTATCTGAAATTCAGGTCAAATTCTACATTCTTTTTCCACCCCTTTCCCCCTCTTGCCTCCCATAGCTTTATTGAGATAGAATTTATATATCATAAATATGCACATTTAAAAGGCACAACTAAATAAACTTTAGTACACTCACAAATATGTGCAAACATCACCACAGTCAATTCTGAACACTTAATTAACTCAAGAAAAAGTTCTACATTCTTTAAATATTACTTTCTTATCAGCCCTTTCCCCTCCCCACCCCCACCCCCAACCCCCCATTCCTAAGCCACTGTGAATCTATGTTCTGTCTCTATAAGTTTTTCTGTCCTAGATTTTCATAAGAATGAGATCCTATAGTATACAGTCATTTGTGGCTGGCTTTTTTTTCCACGTAGCATAATGTATTCAAGTTTTGTTTTTATTCTAGCTATCCTAGTGGGTGTCAAGTGGTAACTCATTGTGGATTTGATTTGTTTTCCTATTGCTGAGCATCTTTGCATGTGTTTTTTGCATGCATGTACTGGCCGTTTGTATATCTTTCTAGAACAGTGGTTCTCAACCTGTGGGTCGCAACCCCTTTGGGGGTCAAAAGACCCTTTCACAGGGGTCGCCTAAGACCATCGGAAAACACATATATAATTACATACTGTTTTTGTGATTAATCACTATGCTTTAATTATGTTCAATTTGTAACAGTGAAATTGGGGGTCACCACAACATGAGGAACTGTATTAAAGGGTCACGGCATTAGGAAGGTTGAGAACCACTGTTCTAGAAGAAACGTCCATTCAGACCTTTTACTCATTTTTATTTATTTATTTTTTTAAAATATATTTTATTGAATTTTTTACAGAGAGGAAGGGAGAGGGATAGAGAGTTAGAAACATCGATGAGAGAGAAACATTGATCAGCTGCCTCCTGCACACCCCCTACTGGGGATGTGCCCACAACCAAGGTACCTGCCCTTGACCGGATCTGAACCTGGGACCCTTCAGTCCACAGGCAGAAGCTCTATCCACTGAGCCAAACCAGTTAGGGCTCTTTTTCTCATTTTTTAATTGGGTTCACTGTTTTTGTATTAATCAATTATAAGAGACTTGTATATATTTATAAATGCAAGCCCCTAATTAGGTATATGATCTGCGAATGTTGTCTCTCATTCAGGAGTTCTCTTTTTTACTTTTTTTTGTGGTGTCCTTTGAAGTACAACTTTTGTTTTGATGAATTTTAATTTATCTATTTTTTCTTTTGTTGCCAATGCTTTTGATGTCATATTTAAGAATCCGTTGCAAATCCAATGTAAGAAAGATTTATTCCCATGTTTTCTTCTAAGAGTTTTCTAGTTTTTGCTCTTACATTTAGGGCTTTGATCAATTTTGAGTTAAGTTTTGCATATGGGTGAGTAAAGGTCCAACTTTATTCTTTTGCCTGTGCCTATCTGGTTGTCCCAGAACCATTTATTAAGAAGGCTGTTCATTCCATATTGGATCATCTTTGCATCTTTGTTGAAAGTCAGTTGACCGTAGATGAATGGTTTTGTTTCTGGACTTTCAAATTTTATGCCATTGAACCATATCCTGGTGTCAGAACCATACTGTCTTGATTACTGTTGCTCTGTATGAATTTTGAAATCAGCAGGTGTAAATCCTCTCACTGTATTCTTCTTTTTTGAAACTGCTTTGACTTTTCTGCAGCCTTTACAATTCCATATGGATTTTAGAAGCAGTATATCAATTTCTACAAAGAAGTCAGCTGGAATTTTGGCAGCAGCTGTGTTGAGTCTACAGATCAGTTTGAGGAGCGTTGCCATTATAGCAATGTGAAGTCTTCTAATCTATGAATATGGTATGTGGCCCCTTTATTTAGATCACCTGTAATTTGTTTGAACAATGTATATGGTTTTTAAAATATAAAATCCGCCCTAGTCTGTTTGGCTCAGTGGATAGAGCGTTGGCCTGCAGACCAAAGGGTCCCGGGTTCGATTCTGGTCAAGGACACGTACCTTAGTTGCAGGCTCCTCCCTGGCCTGGGGCCTGGTCCTGGTCTGAGCCCATGCATGAGGCAACCAATCAATGTGTTTCTCTCACATCGATGTTTCTTTCTATCTTTCCCTCTCTCTCCTACTCTCCCTAAAAATCAATGAAAAAATATTCTCTAGTGAGGATTAACAAACATATGTATATAAAAGTTAACTATTTGTTAAATTTATTCTTAAGTATTTTATTCTTTTTATACTATTGTTAATGAAATTGATTTCTTTATTTTATTGATTTTTCAAAGCAAGTCTATAGAAATGCAATTGTTTTGTTTTGTTTTTTAGTTTTTGGCCTTGTATCCTGCAACTTTGCTGAACTCATTTATTCATCTCAATAGTTTTTAGTGCATTTCTTAGAATTGTCTCTGCATAAGATCAGGCCATTTCTGAGAAGAGATATTTTTACCTCTTCCTTTCAGATTTGAATGCCTTTTCTTTCTTTATGTTGCCTTATTTCTCTGGGTAGAATATTAAATAGAAGTATCAAGAGCAGGCATCCCTGCCTTGTTCTCGTTCTTAGGAATAAATTATCTCTGTAATGTTTTTGCCACTTCTTTTCCTTATACTCCATCCTTTTTACTTGACTAACTCTTAATTATCCTTGGGATCTTAGCAGTGATGGTGAACCTTTTGAGCTCGGTGTGTCAGCATTTTGAAAAACCCTAACTTAACTCTGGTGCCGTGTCACATATAGAAATTTTTTGATATTTGCAACCATAGTAAAACAAAGATTTATATTTTTGATATTTATTTTATATATTTAAATGCCATTTAACAAAGAAAAATCAACCAAAAAAAATGAGTTCGCGTGTCACCTCTGACATGCATGTCATAGGTTCGCCATCACTGGTTTAGAGAGCCCTTTCTTCCTGAGATGTCTCTTAACATGCTTTCATAGCACCTTGTCATTAACACCCATGCATAGATAATTATTATTTAGTTATCTGTTCATGCCAGTAAAATCTGAGATTCATGCGTGAGCAACTCCTCCCACATTATCTGGTCAACAAGTAGTTACTGAGCATATCAATAAATCTTTGAATGACACATAGCATAGTTAGTGCACAAAGAGGTAGTTAATAAACTGGGTATTTAGTCAATAGACATTTATTATATACCAGTAATTTGCAAAGCATGGCAATACAAGGAATAAAAAATCGTTTTAAAAAATATTTTTATTAATTTCAGAGAGGAAAGGAGAGGGAGAGAAAGACAGAAACATCAATGATGAGAGAGAATCATTGACTGGCTGCCTCCTGCACTCCCCCTACTGGGGATCAAACCCCACAACCCAGGCATGTATCTTTGACCAGAATTGAATCTGGGACCCTTCAGTCTGTAGGCTGACACTCAATCCATTGAACCAAACTGGGTAGGACTAAGAAATCATTTTTAAATGCTTTTCTTCTTTTTCTTCAAGAGGTTTTCATTGTGGTGGTGTATGTTTGGGGTGGAGGTGGAAAACAGAAATACTGTTAAAGATTTAGCCCTGACCGCTTTGGCTCAGTGGATAGAGCATCGGCATGGAGACTGAAGGATCCCAGGTTTGATTCCAGTCAAGGGCATGTACCTTGGTTGCAGGCACATCCCCAGTGGGGAGTGTGCAGGAGGCAGCTGATCTATGTTTCTAACTCATCGATGTTTCTAACTCTCTATCCCTCTCCCTTCTTCTCTGTAAAAAATCAATAAAATATATTTTAAAAAAAGATTTAAAAGTTCAAGTGTGAATTGAGTCAGGACCAGCTAACCTCAAGGTTCTACGTGGGCACTTGAATGTTATGATCATGAACATTCCTTTAATGCTCTTCCGGGAGATCAGCCGCATTCTAAATGCTAGAGTCCTGCGTAGCTGTCTTACATCAGGAGAGGATGTGTACTTCTAAATTAATATGTAAATTTATTTAGCTTCTGTGCACTCTACTGGAAGTTAAAAAGCTTACCCTCATATTAAAAGAATAAAGCAATGTAATTTAAAGGGCCAATATTTTAGTAGAAATATTCCTGAGATTTCAGAGTTGATAAGAAAGGCCCCACGCACCATAAAGCTGGCCTTCTTAAAGTCCTTTGAAAAGAAAGCCGGTACACACCTTTTTGGTCTTGTCTTTATTAGAATAAAATTGCTTTCTAGACAGATGGCAGATGGTTACATGTCATAAATAGCTGTTGACTTGTGGAAAACCAAATCACTCCAAAACAAAACCCAAATATTTTATTATAGGCAATTTTACTTTCAGATCATGTTTCCTGTGTTATTCTTGCAGTTTCATTTTTGTTATTACTACCAATATTTGCATGTAAACAGGATATCCGTTGCCTAGCAATTCATTATGTCTCTTGTTTCTTCTTTGATGGAATTGGTTTAGCTCTCTAGCAGGGAAGAGAACGGTCTAAATTCTCTCCCATCTACAAAATATACCCCATTTTAATATCTGAATATGTTTGGTTTTGAAACAATTCATTCACATGTTCTTTTGACTTATATTTGTGTTCTAATTCTTACCAGAAATGAGTTGATATCATTACATTTAATCATTATTGCTTTCTGCCTCACTTGATTTGTGATGACTCTATACCTGCTTTAGTCAGTGGACCTCCCCGAAAGCATATTCACCAAACTATTTTGGCAATTAAGATAAATAGGAATAAAATAGATTTCATCAATATGGGGATTGTCTAAATATATTGTTGAATTTCTGATACAAATGTACAGTGAAACTATTCTAGAACTGTTGATATTGATATAAAACTACATAAAAAAATGGCCAAGATGTATATAAAAGTGTGTGTTGGGGAAGGAATAGCAAGTGGAAATACAGCATGTATAATATGATCTCATTTAAATGTAAAAAAAAATGGGCAGTTACTTTTTCTGTTCTAGATTGGCTTTAAATGCCATGGGTTGTGGTGGAGTCTACAGAGACCTTCGATCTTTCATTTTATACCCTCTGCTTTGTTAGCGTTTTTTTTTTTTTTTCATACTGCACTAAACCTGTACTACTTTTATAATAAAAAAATAGCTCGTACAGTCAAGGACAGGCTCTTTCTAAATTGAACTTTTTTTATAGTTGTTGGTATAGCAGTAGCAATAGCCCAGCTCTAAAGTTGTGGCAAGACATTCTTAGCATCCTACAAAAAGTCAGACCTCAAGAGCATTCCCTGCATCTCAGTGACTATAACAGGCACACGTGTATCTAACCTATAATATCCCCCAGTATATGAGAACCTGATGTTTCAATGATAACTTCTTACATTGTGGAATGGACTCCCAAAGGGCAGTGAACACTGGCTTTGCTCCCTCAAGGGAAAGGCAAGAACAAGATTTCTGCATGTTAATGACCATTTCCCCCTTTCTTATTTAAGTAAAATGGCCCTAACTGGTTTGGCTCAGTGGATAGAGCATCGGCCTGCGGACTCAAGGGTCCCAGGTTTGATTCTGGTCAAGGGCATGTACCTTGGTTATGGGCACATCCCCAATGGGGAGTGTGCAGGAGGCAGCTGATTGATGTTTCTCTCTCATTGATGTTTCTAACTCTCTGTCCCTCTCCCTTCCTCCCTGTAAAAAAATCAATAAAATATATTTTAAATAAATAAATAAATAAATAAATAAATAAATAAATAAATAAATAAATACAATGACAGTTTGGGGCATTTTAGATAGCATGTACAAAACAATTCCTCAACCACCCCTAAAGGAACCCCCAAATAAAACATCATTTCCAAGCAGAGCATTTTCCAGTCTATGAACATAAACTCAGTTCAAACTAAACCTATCTCTTTATCTGCCATAATGACACTGCAGATCGGCTTTTCACTGCTACTTTGCCCTATGTGGGTCACTTCTGGGTTCTAAGCTGATAGGTTCATTACAGGTATGACTCTTGTACAATATACACTATTCTATTACATAGATGTGTGTTAATTTGGGTAGTCTTTCATTTATTATTGAACATTTTTTGGCTTTATAAATGACTAGAGGCCCGGTGCATGAAATTCGTACATGGGTAGGGTCCCGAGGCTTGGCTGGTAATCAGGGCAAATTGGGGCCTTCCTTCCCCTGGCTGTCAGCTGCTGGCTGCTGGCCAGGACCTTCCTTCATTCTACACCACCCCCCTAGTGGTCAGCACATGTCATAGCAAGCAGTCAAACTCTTGGTCAGTTTTACTCCTGGTTGGTCAAACACCTGAGGGGATGATTTGCATATTGGCCTTTTATTATATAGAATTCTGAGATGAACATAAAATGTATATGGTTTTTTTCTTCATTTTTTGGATGAATTCACTTAAACATGTCCCACAAAATGAGCTTAAGACATTAAAAATTATAAGTATGATCTGGATCTAGGCAGATGCTATGACATTGCATTGGAGGTGATCATTTGTTTGGACAGACACACTATTTTATGGTCATCTTGACAGCACTGAGAATTATAATTCTGATTTAATTTTATGAAAATGTAATAAACATAGAATAAAACTCAGAAAAATTATATGTATTTATTTAGTATTATATGTATTTATTAAAGGAGGCTACAATTGTCCCATTTAAACTTATTTACAATCTCTCTTGTGGGCAATATTCCTTTTATGAAGTTGGTACATTAATGGGAGTCTTTCAGTTCCCTTTTCAGATGGCATTTTATACTTTACACTAGAAGCCTGGTGCATGAAATTTGGTAGGGTCCCTAGGCCTGGCCAGCAATCAGGGCCTGCCAGGGCCTTCCTTCACCAGCTGCAGGCTGCTGGCCGGGTCCTTCCTTTGTTCCATTCCACCCCTTGGTGGTCAGCACACATCATAGCAAGTGATCGAACTCCCAGTCTCCTGGTTGAACTTCCGAGGGGACACTTTGGATATTAGGCTTTTATATATATAGATCATATTATGTCATACATGATTCTTCATACTTGTTGCAGATATTATAGCCCTTTTTTCCTTGAAAATTTGATAAACATATATTTCTCCACACAAACACACATACACATACATATATGTTAAAGTTTTATATTTACATACATGGAATTACAAACATCTTTTTAAGACTTTCTCTTTTCATTTGATAATGTCTTCAGACTCTTTCTGTCTATATCAGTCTTTTCAATGATCACATTACATTCCAGAATACAAAAGTTTATCTGTTCAAGGTGTTTTTTTTTAATTGGGTTGTGAAAATATTTTCATATTATTCTTTGTAAGTATTGATATGCAACAAATTTATTGAAGTGGGCTAATTGGATAAAGAACAAGTAAGTACATTTTAAATTTGGAAAGATAGCCTGGCCAGTGTGGTTCAGTGGTTGAGCATTGACCCATGAACCAAGAGGTCACTAGTTTATTTCTAGTCAGGTCACATACTGGGTTGCGGGCTAGATCCCCAGTAGGAGACATGCAGGAGGCAGCTCATAGATGTTTCTCTCTCTCAAGTCAGGAAAAACTTATTAAACAAACAAACAAACAAAAAAGCAGAGGAGATACTTTTATTCATTCTTCTTTCATGAATATGGCCCAAGCCTCTCACATCAAATTATAAGCAAAACTTGTGCATCCACAATGTATGAAGCAGTTATAATGTCCAATATGCCAAATGAGCTTTAAAAAATGATGGGGAAGAAAAAGTTTCCTATCCCACCTCATGCTTTCAGACCCAGTAGGGTTAAGATTTCAGCTCCATTCACTGCTAATGGGTCTATGTTTTTATTAATGTTTAGGGCCTATTTAAAGGTTTTTATTCTTTGTGTTTTTTTTCTTTCTTGTTACTTTAATTTTATCTGTTTTGACTAGACATCCAACAGGGTTTTCTGTATTTCTTTATTTTCCCCAATACTGATTTGGCTAGAAATAGAAATGCATTCCATTTCTATTCTGTTGGCATTTAAATTTAAATATTTAACAATCAGATCTTATATTTTTCCAACAAATGTAAAGTATTTGTTACCTTTCCCGAGAAGAAGTAATGACCTTAGAGTACACTAACTTTCTGACTAAACCCTCTCTGAATCCTGTAAGTCATATTTGTCTAATAGTTTAATCCTGTCCTGATTTTAAATACAAACCATTATTTTTAAAGTCTACATGATTTTAGATATATGAATGTTTTACCAGTATTTTTGTTCTATGCAATTTATTTTTTTCTTCTTGATTCATTTTCTTCTTGCTTAACTATGCCTGATAGCAGTTCTTTCATTGAAGCATAAAGATTCTTTAGATGTCTTTTTGTTATTCTCATTCTTGAAGGGTAGATTAGCGAGTTACCAGATTTTAGTTTTACAGCTATTTACATCTTAAATATACTATTTGATTTTATTTTATTACCCAGAGTGTTTTTATGAGACGTTTTATGTTTTTTCTTTATAGGAAATATTTAATTTTTTTTCATGGTAACTTTCAATACTTTTTTATGCTTAGTATTTTTCCATTTAATTATAATATGTGTGGTGTGATTTTTAAAAAAAATTTGGGTTTATAGTTTTTACACTTTTTAAGTGTGAGTACATTTGACTTTCTTCATTTCTGGAAAAAAAATCATTATCATTTCAAATCTTGCTTCTTCCCCATTCTCAGTAGTCTCACATTCTGGAACTTCTGTGAAATAATGCTATATATTCTATTGCATTTAAAAATTTTTATGTACAGTCTTGATGGTTTACTAAAGTCTATATTTTTAACTCTCTTTTTACTATTTATAATTACTTTTACTATTTTTTCTAACCCATCTATTAACTTTTTATTTTCAATGATAACACTTTTTAACTTTAATATATTTTTTGGTTCTTTATTATATCAGTCTATTCCTTTGTTATAATCATGTGCTTGTTTTATGAATTTGATTTCTTCCTGTATTTTTAAACCTGTCATAAAATCTTCTATTTCTAGGTCTTTGAATGTAAGTTATTCCATGTATTGGATCAGTATGTTGTATTTGTAAGTACATCCAGCCCTTGTTAGTTGAAGATTCTGTATTTGTGAACTCACCTTATGGACAAATTTTATTTGGAACCCCCAAATCAATACTGAGGCAGTTTTGCAGTCATGCCCATGCAAAGATCAGCAAAAAGTTTTAGTGTTCCAACAGGCTTATTCTCAGATGAGGTTGAGCAAAGTTACACTCTGTCTTCTTGTTTAGCTGCTCATCCTGTAAACAAATGCCTTTCTTGAAAAACTTAGTTCCATGTTTTTCACATTTCTGTGATTCTGTCAGTGGTTTTTCTGTTTAAAATAGTCCCCAGTACATACTGTGTCCCGAAGTGCAAGAAGGCTGTGATGTGCCATAAGGGGAAATGCATGTGTTAAATGAGGCTCTTCAGGCAAGAGTTATATGAGCTGTTGGCTATGAGCTCAAGGTCAAAGAATTAACAATAAACAAGCATACCTCATTTTATTGCCCTTTGCTTTATTGTGCTTCGCAGATACTGTGTTTTTCTTTTTTATAAACTGAAGGTTTGTGGCAACCCTGAGTCAAGCAAGTTGATTGACGCCATTTTTCCAATAGCATTTGTTCACTTCATGCCTCTGTGGCACATATTGTTCATTCTCACAATATTTCAAACTTTTTCGTTATTATTACATTTGTTGGGGTGCTCAGTGGTCAGTGATCTTTGATGCTACTAGTGCAGTTATTTGGGGCACCACAAACCACACTCCTACAAGACAATGCACGTAATCGGCAAGTGTTGCTTGTATTCTGAGTGCTCCACCAAACAGTTGTTCCTCTGGCTTCCCTTTCTCAGGCCTTCCTATTCCAGGAGACCCAACAGTGGTCAAGCGAGAGGAAGAGTTGCAAGTCGCTCACTTTAAATCAAGCTAGAAATGATTACGCTTAGTGAGGAAGGCATGTCCAAAACCAAGACAGCCCAAAAGCTAGGTCTCTAGCACCAAATAGTTGGCCAAGTTGTGAGTGGAAAGGAAAAGTTCCAGGAAATTAAAAGTGCTCTTCCAGTGAACACATGAATAAGAAAGCGAAACAGCCTTATTTCTGATATGCAGAAAGTAGTTGTAGTGGTCTGGATGGAAGATCAAACCAGCCACAGACATTCCTTTAAGTCAAAGCTGAATCCAGAGCAAGGCCCTACCTCTCTTCAATGCCATAAATGCTGAGCAGTGAGGAATCTGCAGAATAAAAGTCTGAAGGTGGAAGAGGTCGGTTCATGAGGTTTAAGAAAGACGCCATCTCTATAACAGAAAAGAGCCAAGTGACACGTGCAAGTGCTGATGTAGAAGCTGCAGCAAGTTAGCTAGAAAATCAACCTGAGATCATTAATAAAAGTGGCTACACTGAACAGCAGATTTTCAATGTAAACTAAACAGCTTTATATTGGAAGAAGATGCCACCTAGGACTTTTATAGGTAGAGAGGAGAAGTCAATTCCTGGCTTCCAAGCTTCAAAGTGTAGGCTGACTCTCTTGTTAGGGGCTAATGCAGCTGGTAACTGGAAGTTAAAGCCAATTGCTCATTTACCATTCTGAAAATCCTAGGGTCCTTAAGAATGATCCTTTCAAAACTATTTATAAACAGAACAACAAAGCATGGATGACATTTACAACATGGTATACTGACTATGTAAACCCCACTGTTGAGACTTACTGATCAGAAAAAAAAAAAAAAAATTGGAATATATACCCAGAAGTGGGATTGCTGGATCAAATGGCAGTTCTATTTTTTTAAGAAATTCCATACTGTTTACCAATTTATATCTCACCAACAGTGGTCAAAGTTCTTTTTTCTCCACATCCTCCCCAATATTTGTTATCTATTTTTTTGTTTTTTGTTGTTTTGACAATAGCCATCCTAACAAGTGGGAGGTGATATCTCATTGTGGTTTAGATTTTTTTATTTCTCTGATGTTTAGTGTTGTTGAGGACCTTTTTATGTACCATTTGCCCAGTTGAATATCTTCTTTGGACAAATATCTATTCAGGTTATTTGTCTATTTTAATCGTATTACCTTTTGCTAATGAGTTATATGATATTAGAGGCCTGGTGCACAAATTTGTGCACTGGTGGGGTCCCTCAGCCTGGCCTATGGGTATCGGGCCAAAACCAGCTCTCCGACATCCCTTGAGGGGTCCCAGATTGTGAGAGGGCAGTTCTCGGGTGATGCACCCCGGAATTGGGCTCCCTCCTTTCTGGTTCCGGGTGCGCCCCCCAAGAATCACAGCTGCCAAGTCACTGCAGCTCGGCAGCTCCTGTGTTGAGCATATACCCCTTGATCAGTGTGCATCATTTGCTACCAGTCAGATGGTGGAACGGCCGAACGGTCACCTAGGCTTTTATATATATAGATAGATTTTTGTTATTAAATTGATATATTTTAGACATTTTAGATATTAATCCCTTTTCTGATACATGGTTTGCAAATATTTTCTACTATTCTGTAAACTGCCTCAACATTCTGTTGAATGCTTATTTTGGTGTAGTCCCATTTATTTATGTTTACATTCATTTTTGCTGCATTAGTGAGAGGCATGGCTTTGGATACATTAAAATCCTTACAGAATATTAATTTTCTCATCTGCAAAATGAGGCTAATATGACTCATTGTGGGTGGTTGTAAGTCTGCAAGATGGTCACCCCTGACCGCTTCTTGATATTAACACCCCTGTGTACTCTCTTACCCTTCAGTGCTGGGTGGAATTATTGACTTGATTTTAATTATTAGAGGACTGGAGCAGGGGTGGAATGCCACTTCCAAGATTAGCTTACAAGTAGACTGCCTTTTATCTCAGGTTCTCTTTCATCTCTCTCAGATCATGTCACCATGGGAGAAGCTAGCTACCATGTTGTGAAACAGCAATTGGGGGGAAGCCCACAAGGCAGGGAACTGAGGGCTGTCGACAGCTATGTGTGAAGCCTTTGACGTGGGTCCTCCCTGAGTTGAGCCCTGCGATGTCTTCAGCCTCTGCCAACACTTTGGTTAAAGCCTCATGACAAACCCTGTGTCATACCCATGTGGCCAAGCCATTTGCAGCTTCATGACTCACAGAAACTCACAGAAAATAAGTGTGTGTTGTTCTCAGCAGCTAGGTTTGGGGGTGATTTGTCACAGAACAAACAATAACTAACAGACTTTGCCGGTGATATTATGATGTAAAACCTATATGTTAAGATTTTGAGAGCATGAGAAAAAGATGGGGAGGTCTTGAGAAACAATATTAGGAAAGGATATCAATACAGATTTCTGTCAATTGTGAAGAATACTTATTATAATTTGCTTCTAGTTCAGCAGTTAGTTAGGTGCCACCCCACCCTAGATGTGGGGTTTTAGAGAAGAAATTTAGATGTTTCTATTAGAAAGCTTTCCAGGAGATACTGAGCTAGGGAGTGATAGTCACATGGAACCATGTGTTCACTGACAGATCTGACTACCTCTAATGGTTACCCAGTAGATCATCTGAGGTCCCTATTGAATATCTCTTCATTTTATTTCCACTTTTAAACTTGCATGAATAGTTCTGATGATAATTACCAAATGTTGATACGTATGGAAAAATCAGCATTCTACAAATATCCAGCTTGGCCAGATTTTATACACGTGTGGCTGCTTGAAATTCAGCAAATTTCATTAGAATCACATGTTTGCTTAGAAAAATAATAGCCAAAAACTGTTCTGAAAACACGCGCACACGCGCACACACACACACACACACACATACACATGCATGCACGCATGCTCAAGCATGCAAGTAGACAAAGAAAAGAAGAAATATTAACTTGAACTTGTAAGAATTGTAAGTTTCAAGTTGGATCTTCTGAGATTCCTCCATGCTGCTGCTACTACTACTACTACTACTACTACTACTACTACTAATATATCCTGAATATATCTTTTCATACTTATTCTACCTCAGTAGGTTGCTATGTTTAATGAGATAATAATACTGTCATATATTGCAGGATTGTTCACTGACTGCATTTTAATTATTATTTTATGTATTCTATGCTAACCAGTAACTTTGCTTAATTGCTAAAATTTAGTGTAATTATTATCAAGTACATATACAGGGTGGGGCAAAAGTAGGTTTGCAGTTGTTCAAATGGAAAATAATACAATAATGAATAAATAATAATACAGGAATACATTCTGTGTTTCATGACCTCACAACTGTAAACCTCATTTTGCCCCATCCTGTATGTAGTCTCCATTAATTGCCATGTTCAACTACTTTACATAAATATATCTCCCTCACCCTATCTTCCCTTAGCCTTCAGAATGTCATCAGGAAAACATTCCCTTATTCCTTACAACTTCAGTTCTATCTTCAAGTGCAGTTTTTTCCCCTCAGCCTATTCTGCTTTTACCTGTAAACACCTGAAAGGCATTTAACAAGAATTATACTTATGACCCATACTGCAATCTGAGGTTCTTTATGTTTAATTCTCTGACTTTCACAACGCCTTTGACCTTCACTCACACTCTTTTCATGCTTAGAGCTTCTCCACTTTCAGGACCACCATTGGCCATCTTCAGCTTAATGTGGCCAAGAGAATTCTTGATTTTCTACCAATCCTTATCCCCTTTAAAACCTACTCCCCTGTAGTCTTCCCCATCCCAGTAAAAAGAGTTACCTATAGTTTAATCCAAACATTTAGGAGTTATCCTTGATGCCTCCCTTTCTTTTATTCCCACTTCATGAACATAAGCATGCCTTGGGAACTCATCACATGGCTGCCTCTATCTAGTCAGTCAGATCCTGGCTTAAATGATCTTTCCTCAGAGACCTTCTTTCCCACTCAGTGTATGGTAACCACTGCCACCTGCAATCACATCACTCTATTTATATCATAATCACCATCTGATGTTTTCCCCATGTTTTTATTCCTTTGTTACCTATCTCTTTCCGCCTTCTGTCCTCACTACTACAATAAAACTCCATGACAGCAGGGATCTCACGTGTCTTATTAACCATAGTTGCCAGGCTCATAGTTGATGAGAAAAAAATGTTTGTGAAATTAATGTTAATATTAGGCCTCTTCCTTTCTGACTAAATAAAACCACATCAAGGAGCCTTGCTGAAATCCCTTTGGCATGCTCTTCTCTCCCTGATTTCCCAGTTGTCCGACCCATTTCTGAACCTCATATGACCCGGTCAAATCTCTTCCCTTTCTTCTTACTTCTAGTGCTCATTTCTGAATCCTGCTTTCTTTTTTTCCTACTTCCTAGCAGCCAAGAGTTGCCCAAGAAATGTGCCCACAATTAAGGAAGCTATCTAAAGCCCTCACTCCTTCTTGTTTACGTTTTTTCAGCTTCATCTCTTGTTAACTCCTTACCAAATTCCACAGGGCTATAACAAAATGTTGTCACTCTTCACAATCCTAGTTCTTCCTAACTTCTTAGAGCAGATGGTTGGAGTAATCTATAAGGGCTTCTTTCCTATCTTTTCTCTTCACTTGTGACCATTTTCTTCTTGTTGCTTTGATATCTCAGCATCTTCATTCTTTAAATCCTCAATTCTTCTCTAGAGAATAAGGTAATCCTCTTTGCCTTCAAAATGTATCCATCACATCCCCACCAAGGTTGCCTTGGCATTTTATTGCATTAATTACTTTTTCCTCCCATATCATGAATTTTCCCTTCCTATAAACATGTCCAGATCTTCATCACTCTAAAAACTAACTTCCTTTTACCTAACATATAAAATATCTTCAGTAATTCCTTTCACATTGAAAAAGATGATATCTAAAGGTTTTTTAAAAATTTATTTTTATTAATTTCAGAGAGGAAGGGAGAGGGGGAGAGAGAAACATCAATAATGGGAAAGAACCATTGATCAGCTGACTCCTGCTCGCCCCACTCCGGGGATCAAGCCTGCAACCTGAGTATATGCCCTGACTGGGAATCAAACCATAACCTCCTGGTTCATAGCTGGATTCTCAACCACTGATCTATGCAGGCCAGGATATATCTATACTTTTAACCTCAATTTTCTGATGATCAATTTACTTTTAAGCACCTAGCTGCTCTGCTTTATTAATTTTCTTGACTATTTGGAGTGGAGAGGGGGGGTGTGTTCTATCCTTTGAGGTCTGGGTAAGTTCTTCTTGATCATTTTCTTCAATGTTCTGCCTTTATTCCACCCTCCTTCTTCTTTTTCCCTTGGAGATTGTGCCCTCCCAATGGCTTCAGTTATTTTCATTTGAACAATAACAAAATCTATATTCGTGGTCCTGATTCATAACCCTAACCTCAGTACTATGACTCAATTATTCACCAACATTTTATCTGGAAAGTACCTTAAACATCTTAAATTTACCAGGTTTCAATCCAGACTTATTATCAAACCTACCTCCTTTTCTTCCCAATTTCTTTTAATTATTCCCTCAGATACTTGTTTATCCAAGTACAAAATTTCGGAGTGATCTTTACATCATTTTGTTTTCTTCCAGACTCATAGCCTGTCACATTTTCAGATAAGCCTGGAACCCACAGGTTATAAAACACTGGTTTTAGAACAATATTGGACCAGTATGTACTAGTTACTGGTCTGTGATGCAATAAGAAAAATGAGACAGTCATATAGTTAAACCCAGAATTAAAACTCAACCTAGAGGTCTGCCTGAGATTATGTTTTTCTTCTATCTATTTATGTGTTAAATGGCTTTGTATTCTTAAAGGAGAGTGGATAGTGTTGGATTTGTTTTAACATTCTCATAGGGCAAAGCCATACAAGGTTTATTTTTTAATTATCTATTAAATCCAAAACTCAAGGAAGTTCTGCTCTAAATGCCTCATCTGCAGTTTCTCCTTTCCATTTCCACGGACACACCTAGTCTAGGTTTTCTTTTCTTTCCTTTCCTTTTCTTTTCTTTTCTTTTCTTTTCTTTCCTTTTCTTTTCTTTCCTTTTCTTTTCTTTTCTTTTCTTTTCTTTCCTTTTCTTTTCTTTTCTTTTCTTTTCTTTTCTTTTCTTTTCTTTTTTTTCCTTGATAATCACAACCAATGTATTGACTCCGATGTCATTGCTCTTCCCCAAATACCTTCTATACAGACCACTGTCTGAGGACATTTCTAAAACCATGGCCTCAGAAGTGTCACGTCCCTTCTCAACACCCCCTCTCAGGCCACCACCACTGTGGCAATTTCTCTCATCTGCTGAGGTTCAGGACGGAGCTAAATGGAAATGAGAGCACTCTGTGGTCCCCACCCTTCCTTGTCAATCCTGACTAGTCACTTGCTGGCTTGCTACCTTGATTCATTGTCTTCATAATGTTTTCACTATCGGGGTTTCTCCCATCTATTTGTTTTGAGTTTACTATTTCTCTCCTTCCCACACATACTAGAATATAAGTCAATTGAAGACAGGAATTTTATTTTATTTTTTATTTTTGGTTAATTTTCACCTGACGATATTTTCCCATTGATTTTTAGAGTGGAAGGGTGGAAGAGAGATAGAGAGAAACATTGATGTGAGAAAGACACACCGATTGGTTGCCCCCTACACAGGGATTGAGGCTGCAATTGAGGCATGTGCCCTTGACCCGAATCAAACCCAGGACCCTTCAGTCCAAGTGTTGATGCTCTATCCACCGAATCAAATCAGCTAGGGCAGGAATTTGATTTTTGTTCACTCTTGTTCTCTAAGGCCTACTCCATGGTACAAGTCTTCTATAATTAGTTGTTGAAAAATATAAATAGGGGGAAAAGAAAAAAATGAATAAACAAAAAAGAAGAAATGGAAGTTCTCCCACTTCCAACGACCTCTCCTCGGGTCAGTGGTTCTTGATGGACGATTTTGCTCCCAGGGTCAGATGGCAGGTTTGTCTTCCTTCCTATGGCAACAAGGGGAAACCCGGCCATGCCTGTAAGGAAATCAGCACCACATAGTCCATCCATTTGTCACCATCTATTTCAGAGGGAAAATGGTGTCATGGGTACTCCTGAGCCATGGGGGGACAGATTTGCTGGTCTCCCTACCAGTAGTTGCTAGAAGTTCAATAAGTTACACCTAAAAATATACGAAAATGGTGAATGTGCATGGAGAAGAACAAAGGGCAGTCAAAGAAAAGGCTGTCGCTCTGGAAAGCCAGTCCAGCCTACGGCAAAAGGACTCAATTGTCAGTTCAGCCGAAGTGTTTGTGAATGGAATGCTTTCTGTTGAATGAGCGAATGCGGCTCCATAACTGACAAGGTCTGATTCAAAGCGAGCTGAGAGATCCCAGCATGATCTGACCGATCAGCTACAGCACATGTGTTCCCTCCTGTCAGCCACAGTCACTTCTGGTTTGACTTGGCCACCCAGACATGAGGGAGCCAGGTTGTGGGAGAAACCCAGTCATTGACAATGTGACCAGAGAATTGTCCATCAGCTATTTTCCACCCTGATCAGCATTTCTTAGTTGAGGACAAAGGTCTCCGGGGCAAGGAAGACCTTTGCACTGGAAGCTTTCTTCCCGTCAGTAGAATCCCATGACATGGCCTTGTAGACCCTAAAATCAAGAAGGTCATTTATTTTTCTTCTGTTGTCTCTTTGCAGGCGGTGCCAAATTCACTAGAAGAAATATGCTTAAAACTTTTTAAAAAGGGATACCCTTGGTGTCTTCAGGAAACTTGTTTCTGGTCTCTCACGTCTTATAATCAGAGAGCTTTGTGTGGTTGTTTTGATGTTGTTGTTTTTTTTCTTCCAATATTAGCCTGACAAATTGTCCCTCTAGCTGTTCCCTCTCAACCCATCCTCTATGAAGCTGGCGGGACCACTGAGAGTTGTCTTACTTCGGAAAGAGGTTTATAGTGAAGAGTTGACCCTACGATTTTCCTCTATGACATGCAGAGTCTGTTGAGTGAGCGATTTTATTATACCAAGGTACTCAGCAGTTTTACTAGAGCCTCATTTTCAAAGTGTAGGTTTATTTAGTGCTCAGTCCTTCCAGAAATACGGAAAAGACGCAGAGAAATTGCGTTAATAGTCTTACCACATCTGTACCCTTAAATGTGGATGCACTTGATCTTTGCTTTTCATCAAACTAGAAGCCTAAATGTCAAGTAAAAATGAGTTGGCGTACAAATCTGTCCATCAGAAAGTCGGGGTGAAGGTGGTTTCGTCTTCTACAAGCCTACCACTAGAGGGAGTAAAAGCCAGCAGACTGCAGGCCCACCCTCCGGCTGCCCCAACCAGGTTGGCTGTTTTACCTTTCTCTTTAAACAAATGATCCTCAGCTCACTTGCCCCAGAAAAATACCAGCATCTGGTAGGCTGTGTTTATTCTGAGGTTACTATTTCTAAAAATAGTTTTCTGAAAAATTACCCTCCTGGGCTGGGAAGTGCACAGGCGGCGTGGTGAGTAGGAGGCTCTCCTGCCTCAGAGGGACCCTGGAGGCTGGCAGTGGGGGACAAGAATGCACTCAAAGGGCACAAAACTGGTTGACCTGTGAGGAATCCAGGTGCCCCTGAAGACTGGGTCAGGCCAGATTCACCAAGCCCCACAGAAGCAGCAGGTTGGCTGAGACCTGGCCATCCCTGTCGAGCCCCCGAAGTGAGGGAGCAGCCTGAGTCTGTGGCCCCCGCCCCCCCAGGTGGCAGGGGGTGGGGCAGCTCTGGAGGAGAGATTTGCTCTAGATGGTGACAGATGTTAGAGGCCTTGCCAACTCTCTGGGTCTTCCAGACAGCACGAGGCCGTGCATGTGTGTGTGTGTGTGTGTGTGTGTGTGTGTGTGTGTGTGTGTTTCCCATGCATGTGCTAGAAGGTGGAAAGTGGAGACAGCCAAGATTTTCGGGTGTTTTTCCACTTCCCCCAAGTTTTCTCCCTATCCAATCTCTCTTCAAATTTCTAGTAAAAAGCTTTAGAGTCATTCTTCTGTTTCTATCCATTCCATTCAAAAATCCCCTAAAGGCCTAAAGCAAAGAACCTCAATAGTGGGATGACTGCCCTGCTGATGGCTATTTGGGGCAAGGTTCTTGGATAGCCCAGTAGGGAACTGGCTGTTCCTCCTCCCGTGGCCAGTGGATCCTGCCCTCCCTGCCTGCCTGTCTTTGCCGTGATGCCTTAAGTTGGAGGGTTCAGGACTAGCCTTCCCTGTGCTGGGGACACAGTGGCTTCCAGGTCGTGGGCAATGCCACACAGTTCCTTGGGGAATCCGGCACACAGACCACACTGACCCAGCTGCTTCCCTCTGACACGGACCCCGGGGCATGTCGGAAGCCACTCAGAGAGGTCTCCTCCAGGCAGGCCGCTGAGGACAAGGCTCCTCTGTGCCACCCCGATGAACTCATGGGGGAATCTAGCCTACGGGATCCCCGAGAAGTCCACTCTCTGAGCTTTCAGTGTGATAGCTGGGTCTATACTTTCCCATTCTTTGTGTTAAAACAGAAGGAGCACCAGGCTGGGCATTAAGAGGATTCTGGCTTCTAATGCCTGCTCTGTTCATATCGAGCTCTGATTTCAGACAAATCATTGAACTCCTCTGGGCTTCATCTTCTGTAAAAAGAGGATGTCAGAGGAGACTTCCATGACCTTCTTTCTGATTCAAAAAGTCCATGAGTTCTGTCTGGTGGATCTAGATTCTTCTACAATATCTGGCCCACTGCCTCCAACTAAAAGTCAAGAGAGAGAGAGAGAGAGATCCGGGTTAAAGTGCACTGCCAGCCCCGGGGTGTGGAGCCGTCCTGTGTGGGAGGAAGCAAATTTAGGAGGAAACAAGCTTCATTTATTCTGCCTGATATGGTTATCTCTCTGAGGCTTGTGCCCAAGCAAGCGAGGTGAGGGTGCGGAGGAAGAGGAGGGGGACACGCTGTCAAATGTCAAATGTTGAGCAAAGTCTTTGAAGTCTGACAATTGAGACTTCCGGTAACTTTTGTCTCTACTTTGGCAAAAAAAAAAAAAGAGGGAGACGGGGAGGAAGGGGAAAGGAATAGGGGGAGACAGAGAGAGTGAGAGAGAGAAGCTAAAAATAAATCCAAATGTGAGAGATCCTCATGTAGGTTTTATGCAAAGATTAGGCAAATAATATCTAAAAGACTTGGAAGGAAGCTGGGACTCTCTTCTTCAGCTGCCTTTAAGACTATCCCTGGCTATAGCTCCCATTAACCCTGAACCGCAAGCCATGGTGACACGCCCACGTGGGCACAGCGCATGTGCTGAGAGGAAGCATGAGTGGTCCCGCTGCTAAGATCTCCCTGGGCCAGTGTAGGATGAGAGCCATCCTAAAGCCTCCACTCTCCAGGGTCCTGTTGCTACTCGAGGGAATAGGAGATACACATGCACGAATGCACAATAATAAAATGCAACGGATTCAAAGTATGCTAGAGGGCTGCGTTTTGCATGGTCAAATACACACAGATAGGAAACACGACTGTGAGCCAGGGTGGTCTAGGAAGTCTTCATGAATGAGGTGAGTCTGAATATGGGTATATGGTGAGGTGTGTTTTGAAGAACAAATCACACACAAAAAATCACATTTAGTTATCAACTGCCTCCTCATCTACAAGTTTAACCAACCAAGCACATAAAATTTACCTCTCCCGCTCTCTCTCTCTCTCATAAAATTTGCCCATATCTCCAGGTAGTAACCAATAGAAGGCCTACAGCAAACGTATTCAGTTTAAATTCTGATAATTGAGGATGGAAAACTGGTGAGGCAGCAAATAAGTTCTGTATGAAGATCCCTCATTTTGCCTGTGAAGCCTGGGTATGCCCAGCCACTAGTGACAAATACTCAGGGAACCACTAGGCCCTCTCTATGTGAGTAGGTGCTATGAGTAGAGGCGATTTTAGGGACACCCTCTGGGGTTTTCTAAAACATCCAAATCCAGCATTGGCTTAGTTGGCTTTTCCCTGGAGAGGACAACATCACGTGTTCAAGGAAGCGCTGGCCCCAAGAGGACCTCTGGGACACCAGGCGTGGTTAAATGTTGGCATCAGAAAAGAAAATGCGGTGAAGCTGGGCTGCTGGGGGATTCAGGAAGGGAGGGCCTCCTCTGAGACCCTCCAGGGACAGCTGGGAGCATTCTTGTCCATGATGCCTCCACTCAAGGAAATTGACACTCCCAGAGGCCTGATGGAGAAAAGGGTCCTTAACTATTTCCTCTGGAAATCACCGCGGCGTGACTGCCAGGCTGTTCTAGTAGCTCACTCACCGGGGCTCTGGCCTGTGGGATGGGGGAGAGATGAGGTACAGGCCTGGCAGGAAAGTCGCCGAGACCATGGCTCTTCTTCTCAAAGCCCCACTCATCTGCCAACTGGAGAACTCTCCTGGGTCAGATCCTATCAGATCCCAAGGAGTCCTCGTTTCCTGGGAGGGGAACACCAGGGAGGGGGTTTCAATGTGGTGTGATTTCAGGAACCCCTTTGCCCCCCCCAAATATTTCACAGTCCCCCAAATCCTCCTCGTAAGAGGCAAGGGCAGAAATGGCAGAAAAAGTCCGATTCCAGTTTTGTCTGGCTGCCTATGGACTGAACAAACCATGAGCAATGTCCAGGACTCTGGTTTCTTACTCTTTCTGCTCTGCCTTATTACCCCTCCAACCCCAGAGAAAAAAGAAACAAATGATTTGCAGACACAGGATGGGAGTGGGGGTGCGGTGGGTGAGAGCACGTTTGTTTGGTAAGAGGAGGTGTCTGTGCAGGTTAGGGGATGGAGGTTGGGAGCTGGGGGAGAGGCAGTGACCTCAGAACCAACAGCGCCATCCATTGAGATTGGGATGATACAGGGCCCACAAAGGCTCATAAGCAGGGGCTGGATTCTCCAACTGCAGGGACCACGGAAGCCCCCGCTGGGCTCTAGGCCCCGGGGCCTCCAATCCCAGCGACTCCGTCCCTTCTCCTTTGTCTCCTGCTCCTCGCCTGCCTCCTCTGCTCCCCGCTCCGTCTCCATCCTGGGGAGCCAGCTGCAGCATGTAGGAGGAGCAGGCCCTGTCACGGCTGTCTCTAGTGTGTTATTGTTAGTGTTACGTTACAAATCCCGTTTCCATGCCGGGGTCCCTCGGGGGTCATAACCAGGAGAGGCCGTGACCCTGTCAATAAACAGAACCCCAATCCTTGATGTAACCACTTTGCATTCGCTGGTCCGGCCCCATGGGTTACAGATCAGATTCCTCTCCCAGGCAGACCCGTTCCAGAGAGGCTCCCCTGGAAATGCAAGGTATAGGGTGAAAGCAAGTGGCCCTGAGGTTGATCCTGGTGGCAGGTGGCAGGCTTGGCCTGTGCTCCCCACACACCCACTTGTCATAGCAGGTGTAGTGGGTGCATTACCACCCCTCTGACGTTTCTCTTCCTGCTGACTTCCCACAGGATGAGGCCAGGATATCAGTCTTTGCTAACGTGCTACTTCCCTTCGAAGACCCTCTCCAACAGGGAGGCTTAGCTGACTTGTCCAGTTGAGCGGGGGTGAGTGGGTGGATGAACGTTGAGCAAGGAGGAAGCTGAGCATGGAATAACCTGGCACAGAGACAAGCTTGACTTCAGCCTCCGCTCAATCATTTTTGCAGATTAATCTACCCAATGTAGTGTTTTCCTTCCCAAAGCAGGGCCAGCTGATGAAGGGTGGGTTGAACCAAGTGGGGAAATAGGATTAGAATAGAGTAGTATGTTCACTCCTTCAACAAACAGGCCCCCAGCATCTACCACATGACAGGGACCCAGGGCCCACTGCATACCGATGCCACACAGGTAAAAGAGGCAAAGGACAGTATAATTGGGGCTGTAGTTTAGGGAGTGTTTTTCTTTTTCCTGTTTTGCATCTAGCACCCAACTATCTCAGAGAAGTTCTCAATGCCATCACTTTGGCCTCCATAGCTATCACTCTCCATCCATCCCCTGACCAGGCATAAAGAAAAAAATATTCTTGAGTGTCTATTGTAGGGACTGAAAAACACATTTAGAGAAAGGCTCTGCTCATGAGCCTAGCTTCAAAGTTATACTGACATTTCTTGGCTTGTGTCTAAGATGTAGCAAAGTATGTCTTTTGGCATATGGGGAGAGTGATAAGATAGTTGAGTTAAACGGGGTGGTGTTATTTCTGCTGTTCATTATAGAGCTAGAGGGGGCCTTGGAGAGCTAGAGTTCAACCCTTCTTCCCACGAATGAAGAAACGAAAGTCTGGAAAGAGAAGAGGGTTTGTCCTCAGTCACGGACTCAGCTCCTGTTTTTTTCCAAATGTGTAGGGTAGACAAAGAAGCAACAGCAAAGGAATTGTGAGAGGCAAAGGAGAGGAGTCGGGGGGCCATGAGCAAGCTTCCCTTTGCTTGTCTGGGGTCTTCCCAGAAATCCTACCCCCAGGAAGGGCCATCCTCGAAGACCAGAAGCGTGCAGTCACTGGAAGGCAAGGAGTGCTGTTCCCTGCCCTGCCCTGAGCACATCAAACAGTGCTCCCCCCCAGTAGGTGCTCAGTAACTATTTAGTGAATAAACAGCTACCTTGCAGGTCTTTCATGGTCAAAGATCAGGAGTGAGGGGAGAGCAGGAGGGGGTCTCAAAGAGGCCCACCTCCCCTTATCCAGAGCAGCTCTGAGCACATTTGCTTCACAATCTGGGCTTCTGGGTCCACCTTGAGGAACCCAGAGGAACCCATTGAAAAGAACAACCATCTGGGCCAGTGTCTCCCACCCTGAGAGACTGTAACTCTTGGGGGCGTCATCTGTTGTTTAAAAAAATAATATCTCTGAGACAAAACAAGATGGCCATCTCCGAAATAAGTGCAAACAGGGCTGAAATTAATAAATATAAATCCATTTCTTAAATTACAGACTAAGTGGTAATCTTTTGTCATTGTATGTCTGTGAGTATAAATGCCATCAGGTGTTTTATTAGTTTATTGTTATTCAAAAGGAATCCCCTGCTCATCATGTTTGGAGATCACTGCTCTGGACGTATCCCTTCATTTCACAACTAACACTGTAAGGATTCTTCCAGAGAAGGAGAGGGACCGGCCCAAAGCCACTCAGCCCTTTGGTAGCAGAGCCAGGTATCACTTCGGATCATCTCAGTCCTTCTCACTCAGGTGGCATTTCCCCCAAACCCCTTGTTCTGAAAGGACAGCCTGGTTCAACGTAATTTATTTTTGAAACAGAAAAACGAATGGTGTGGATTTATGCCAGGCACTGAAATCACACGCATCATGGCTGTTGTCTTCACATCAACTCAGTGAGGCAGGTGCTCTTATCCCCATTTTATAGGTTAACCCTCCACCCTCCCACCCCCCCACCCCCAAAATGAGGCCTGGAGGAGGCACATAGTTTGCACAAGGCCCCATGATTAGTAAGTTACACAGACTGATTCAAACTGTTTGACTCTGAAGCCCAGATTCTCACCACCTTCCTCCACACAACTTCAGGAGCTCACATTTGTGCAAAGCACTGGGATCTACAAAACTCCCGGGCCTTGAACAGTAGCCTCAGTGTGGCCAGCTCCAGCCCCATAGCCACCACTGCAGGCAAAGAGGGACAGGAGGCACGGGGTCCCAGGAAACCCTGTTAGAGGGCCCTTTCTCAAGCGGACAACACAGACCCTGAACACCAGGGCCTGCTCCTCGGCAACTCAAAGAGGCTCTGGTGTGGAGCTGGGCAGCTTGCAGTTGTTGCCCATACCCCACTGCTGCTGAGCACACCCACGTTTGAGAAACGGAGGCCTGAGAGGCCTCAGGGGCGGGGGGGGAGGGTGCGGGGGGGGGGGACAAAAGCAAAGGGCCCCAGAGAGCCAGGCTCAGCAGCCCGGCCAGCTCCCATCTCAGAGGAGCCCAGCTGAACCCCAGAGAGCAGCCTGGCACTTCACACAGGGGCCACGCCCTACGCGCGGCCTTCTGAGCCAGGGGGAGGGGCGCCTTTCATGTTTCTGGGCGTGCAGAAGGCCTGCGTTTGTTTGTTTAGAACAAAGCCTATACTTCACCAGCAGAGTGAAGCAGATTTTATAAATAGATGTGAGCATGAATGCTTTTTATGATTAGCTTGTTTTCAATCACCATGCTTGACCGGTGTCTGTGCTCCACTAAGTAAATATTTCTATGGTGATAGTATACACAATACAATGGCCATTATTTAATGTTAATACAAGTACCATATGGGAGGGCTTATCATGCTGGAGCCCCAAAGCATAATAAAGGCAGATAGGAACAGATAGGCCAGGGTGGGCCCTGCTGTACAGTAGGCTTGATAAAACATCTGTTCTTGCTAATGTTGGCCATGCAAGTATTTATGCAGTGACGGTTCTCTCGGGGGATCTTAGGACCAAATCAGATCGCCAGTGTACTGTTTTTTCCTCTTACTCACTCAGCGACCTTGGCTAAATCTCTGCGTTTAATTGTTTAAACATTCATGCCTCAATTTCCCAAATCTTAGGCCTGCGCATGCCTCTCCAGAGAGTCATGAAGGTGAACACCTGGTGGAATCCTGAGTTCTTTATTTAGAACAAAGCAAAGGAGAAAACTGGTGCTAAAACAGTGCTTTATGATTTTAATCAATCCGCCATATACAGGGGAGGCAAGCTCGGACATTTTTCCTCTGCAATATGACATCTGAGCAAACTTGAAGTTTCCTGAGATTTAGCACAGCGACCACGGAGAGAACGGTCTCTGGGGAAATGCACGGGGCTGCAGGCATTCCCGGCTTCCTTCTCACTCACAGAGGGACCCCTATGACCATAAAACACGCAAAACTGGAATCAAGCTCCGAGAACAAAGGGCGGGTGAGAATGGCAGGGCTGTTGATGTTGTGAAAGGAGCATCTGACCTTGGGTCAGTGGTTGAGCGTTGACCTATGAACCAGGAGGTCACAGGTTTGATTCCCAGTCAGGGCTCCATTCCCAGAATGGGATGTGCAGGAGGCAGCCAATCAATGATTCTCATCATTGATGTTTTCAACTCTCTCTTCCTCTCCCTTCCTCTCTGAAATTAATAAAAATATATTTTAAAAAACCCACAGTTCTCTGATGAGCCTTCTGCATCTTAACCTAATAATAATCCCCCATGGTTCAGTGCAGCAGAACGTTCAGAGTCTGTGTGCATATGATCTGCTTTTCCTTCAGACCTGCTGTGAAGAGATACCAATGCTCAGTTCTAGGCCTTGTTGGGATGCACCTATGTGTCCGAAGGAAAAATATTAGGAATAAGAACTCTTAACATTTGTCTTATACTTCACATCTACAAAGTGTGTTCCATCTGTTATGTCCTCTGATGATCAGGGACAGAGAAGTTGGGCAGTGTCAGGATCCTCATTTTCATGATGAGCAGCCCAGCTGATGTGGCTCAGTGACTGAGCATGGACCCATGAACCAAGAGGTCACTGGTTCAATTCCCGGTCAGGGCGCATGCCCGGCTTGCAGACTCGATCCCCAGAATGGGGTATGCAGGAGGCAGCCAATCGATGTTTCTCTCTCATCAATGTTTCTATTTATCTATTCCTCTCCCTTCCTCTCAAGAAAAACATATTTTAAAAAAATAAATAAAATAAAGATGAGCAGACTATCTCAAGAGGTTAAGATTCGTCCAAGTGCAGGGTTAAGCAAGCGTAGACCTAAATCTCAAACCCAATACCCATGAAGACTCTTCTCATCAATAATTTGGAACCCAGAACCGGCCCAGGAAAGAGGAGCTGTCCTTTCTGCGTGGCCAGACCTGCTCTGATGAACTCCAAGGTTAGGCTCCAGGGCCATTGTTTCTTTTCCTTCTGGAAAAGCCAGCCCCAGGCAACGCTGGCCTTTCGCACGGACTCTGCCATCTCCCTGCTTCCGAGGCAATCAGTTTGGCTGGAAATGGAGCATTAACCTGTCTCATTTACTATCAGAAAGGAAGTGAGCATAGGTGAGAGGAGAAGCCGCTTGACAAATGTTGAAGGAAAGAGATTTGAATTCCCAACTGTGTTATCTAATGTAATAGGATTCTTTCCCATTGATTTAGTGCAGTCGCCATAAATCTGGGAACAATACATATGTTCTTAAACATGTGGAATGGCCACGAGGGAAACTGTTAGCTAATACAATATATGACATGTGGGTGAAGAAGGGAATTGTACACATGGGGAGGGGCGGGAGGATACGTGACTAAGTTAGCCAACCGTCCTCAGCCCCTGGCTTACATGTGCTGGTGAACATCGAGGGGAAGAAAGGTGGGTTTACATGGTCCAGGCAAGACCATGTTCCAGCCCCTGCACTGAAGCCACCGACCATCATGGCTCCTTCCAGAGCCCGGAACCAGGAGCATGCTTCATCTGACACGAGGAAACAACCCATCCTGGTATTGAATGGAGGATTCTTTATGTGGCTGTGGGAAA